>NC_056743.1:1624582511-1624614236 GCF_019279795.1 Protopterus annectens | reverse complement strand
CACTTACAACTTTATACATGTAACAGTCTTTGCAGCATGGACATTACGCATCGCTCACATCTATATGTTCTATAGTCGTAATTCAAACGCGTGACTGCATTCACGCTTGCCGCGTTTACTGTGACCACTACACGTTAGCTGTTCGGTGTCATTAATATGCATACCCATGGTACTTAAGCACATTTACATATCCCCGCAGACTCACGCGCACGCCACAGGCATCCATTCTCCTGCTGGGAAAGGTGCGGCACTGCATGTTAAACATTCCTTATTCCCCTCGCCATGGCCCAGGATGCATATGTCGTGGACTGCGAGGGGATGTTCAGGATGACAGGTGCTTATATCCCCACGCATACAGGCCTTCGATTGTCAGGGTGTTGCTGTGGTGCTTGGGTTTGGTCTTGTCCGCCCAGTGTACGGAACTGCCCTGACCGTACGAATGTTAGATGAGTCACATGGGCACGCTTTTGTCCGTGTCTATGATACCATGTCACCCCCCCAATTATTCATAACCGCAGCGCCGCGTAAATTGGCGGTGTACCCGTAGATCTTGTTATACTAATTGCACACGGTCTGGTCGAACGGACCTATTTCCATTAATAACCCTCGGTATGTATGACCCAGTCGCAATATTACATGGGTTTACCATTGCGTGACGACTTTCACTGAGCCACAGACATGTACGCTGCTTGGTTTGGCCGGTTCCGCTGTGCTGGGCTACACATTTAACATGGCGGAACAGGTTGAACAGCTCAGCCACCGACATCGGGTTCTCTGTCACTGTTCAGTATTGAATCGCTATGTGAGTTTGTTTCACAAAGCGCAGACAATGTCGACATTGGTAACGGACATCTCGGCGCAGTACGTCCGCGCACACCGCCGGTGACGATGTCTGCGCTTTGGGCGGACAGGCATTATGCTGTGCCATTATGTCTGGGAATATATGGATTCTTGCCATAGATGATATGCCATACTAGCAATGACCCGCGCCTGGGTGTGGGTACTGCTGTATTACCCACGGGAAGAGTGGCCTAGGTTATGGTGCCCTCAGGCAGAAGTTGCCACCGCCACATCACCCCTACCTCCTGGTCTACCTACACCAAATAAAGTATGGAAAGGTGCCCCGAGTAGAGCAACGCCTAGACGGTTGCCTACTTGGCCTATGCCTAAGGCCGGCTATGTGTGGTCCCTCGGCATCGGACTGGAACGCGCCACGTCTGTCGTGGGTGGCATGTCCAGCATTACCCACATCCAGCCGTGGTGTATTACCATGATGTTCCATGTGTACAGTGGTGCCGGTTACCATACATATGCCTTTCTCAAAAGCCGATTTCACACCTCTGAACACTACTGTGGTCTCCTTTAAGGCCCCTGAGCCAGTGGTGAACATTACTCAAAGCGCTGAATCATGCATATGCCTTCCACCAGCACTCTACAGGACTGCATGGATCAGTAATCCCATACAAAACTGAGACTGTTTGTACCACAGACAAGCATGCAGTCTGGTGGACCCCAGCCATGAACAAGCTCTACAACGATAGTGAGGTAGATACTACAAGTTAAAGCGGAATACTTGTAAGGTAACACACCCTGCTCTCATTATATGTGAAGAACTACAAGCTGTCATGAAATCATCCAGGGGAAATTCAACAGAGAAATTAACAAGGACTCAACAGACATTCATAAGTCCTTCTTTAGCTATGTTGGACACCTGGGAGGACACCCTGATATGTTTCAAACCGGGTTCACAATGATGTGAAGATGACTGAACCTACACACATTGCCAGCATACTGGCCGACATGTTCAGTGCTAACAGTTCCCCCCCTCCCCCCCACATGGAGAGTTATCTGTACCAGAGACTTGTAGATCCTGGAAAATCTGTAACGCACAGGTGGGAAATGCTGTGTCCAAGGCAGTCAACACAGCATCCATGGGACCAGATGGTGTCCCAGCTGTGTACTCAATGAACTCTATGGGGAATTAAACCCACACTTAGGACAGCTGTTTAATCTTAGCCTCACCTCAGGATACGTACCCGAGTAGTAGCACAAGGCGACTGTAGTCACACTTCACATAGATGGTGCCTCCACTGACCCTGGTTATTACCATCCCATTAGCTTGACAAGCCTTATCTGCAAAGCCATGGAGAAGGATCATACTGGAACTCATAGATAAAGACATAGGGGACTCGTGATACTTTGGATACAACCTAGTTTAGCTTGGTCAAAGTCAGATCATGCCTTTACACGTGTTTGACTTTGTAGGATCAGTCACCAAGGCCATTGATGAGGGTAAAGCAGTCCATACAGCCTACCTCAACCTGTCAAAGGCCTTCGACACAATACCCTCGGTATCATTGATAAACCTCATCTTGAACGATATCCATACATCGCCATATGGGTTGCAAACTGGCTAAGTCACAGAACACACATGGTCGCAGAGTTGCTGGCGCCATGTCATACTCACAGCCAGTCACAGGTGGGAAGGTGTCCCATGGGGCTCAGTCCTGGGTCCACTATTATTCAGCATCTACGCTTCCAGCACAAGCAAACACAGGGGTTATGGGTGACAATGTTTGCAGATGACTGCAAACTGTTACGCCATAGTCAGGACAATACACATCTGACACAGATATCCTTCAGGAGTGCCTCACAGATGTGGATAAGTGGTGCCAGAGACATGGCCTACAGCTAAATGCCAGGAAATGCAAGTCATACCCTTCGGGAAGAACAAGGTTGGGGCCACCCCTAGCTACCATATAGGTGGCAATCCACTGAGCACAGAGGGAGTTACCAGGGATCTGGGGACCCGGGCTGTTGTTAACCGTTCGTTAGACACACACGTTGCTAACGTAGTTAGGTAGACCTTCCACATTGCCCACATCATCATGAAGGGATTCACATCTAGATCAGGGGAGGTTCATTGTCCCCTTGTACTCATCACTCATTAGACCTATGACTGGATACGATGCCCCGTTCAGAATGTAGCTGACCCGACACCTGCAGCAGCTGGAAAGGCACCAACAGTTCGACAAACAGATGCAGGGTCTCAGGAATATGTGTTATACTGACCAACTGAAAGAATTCCAGATGTATACAGTTGCATACCACTTGCCCAGAGGTGACCTGTGCCTGGCATACAAGGCCGCCGGTCAACCCAGATCTGATGACTATGCTTCACCTAAAGAAGTTAGATCCCTCAGAACCACAAGGGCAGGTGACGTACACCTTGACACTCATTAATAGAACATGTTGGTGGGACAGATTCATCACCCAGACACTCACTATGCTGTGGAACAACATCCCAGTACATGTGAGGGCAAGCACCTCGCTGGCCTTGTGTTAGTATGTTGACATGGATGTCTGAATTGATTTATTTAAGTAACCTTCTAAATGAATATTTACATTACCACATTGTGAATCTTTACATTTCGTTGGTCTATTTTACATTAGTCATAATCATACGGTTTATCTGTATATATTATGGTTCATTTATATTACTAGGTGTCTGCAGTTCTTTAATATATTGGCACAATCCGTAGAGCATATATATGTAGCTTGCACAGTCAAACACTTGGAAAGCATTATGTTCGTTCATCTTGCATATAGAGACATATATCTCTATTTATGAAGAATGTACCTTCAAGCAATGTTCGATGTCCTCACTGTGTCGAATCTCTAACCCAAGTAAAGTTTGTTTGCTTGTTTGCCTTTAAGGCATGTGCAATTAATACCTAGCACATCTAATTTACTGACCAATTAAGGGTTTTACATGTGGGGTGTAGGTTGGACTGCATTGTATGTATTCTGAATAAGTCTGCTTATGAAGCAGACGAAGAGAGCTTCAATAAACCATGGTGACTGCATTTAATTCCTGGTGTGTTTGAGTGGTCACTGACGGTGTCTACAGTACCGCCTTGCTTTGGACTTCATCGGCTGGTTGTCTGTGTTTGTTGTATGGGGAATGTCAAGTGTAGTCCTATGTGTATTACTTGTAATGCCTTACACGCAGCAAAATTCCAACGCTTTGCAGTTATGGGTGCCATCTTAGTCATACGCTTGTCCATCCAAGGAATTGCCTACTGACACACTGGTATAGGGCTGTACATTTCACACCTGCATTTTGCATTCTCGGTAGATGGTTTGCATTATTAGTGGAGAGTAAGGCAGGTGTTACGACACATCCTCCCACGGGCGACAAAGGATTGCTGCCCGCGTAAACACCGAGGCCAGATTCTACATACACGTTCACATCTATATGTTCTATAGTCGTAATTCAAACGTGACTGCATTCACGTTTGCGTTACTATGACCACTACACGTTAGCTGTTCGGTGTCATTAATATGCATACCCATGGTACTTAAGTACATTTACATATCCCCCGCACTCACGCACGTCACAGGCATCCATTCTCCTGCTGGGAAAGGTGCGGTACTGCATGTTAAACATTTCTAATTCCCCCTCGCTCATGGCCCAGGATGCATATGTCGTCACCGCAGGGATGTTCAGATGACAGGTGCTTATATCCCCGCATACAGGCCTTCGATTGTCAGGGTGTTGCTGTGGTGCTTTGGGTTTGGTCTTGTCCGCCCAGTGTGCGGAACAGCCCTGACCGTAATGTAATGTTAGATGAGTCACATGCGCACGATTTGTCCGTGTCTATGATACCATGTCACCCCCCCCAATTATTCATAACCGTGTGCGCCGATTGGCCGGTGTACCCGTTGTAGATCTTGTTATACTAATTGCACACGGTCTGGTCGAATGGACCTATTTCCATTAATAACCCTCGGTATGTATGACCTGTGTCGCAATATTACATGGGTTTACCATTGCGTGACGACTTTCACTGAGCCACAGACATGTCCGTTGCTTGGTTTGGGCTGGTTCCGCTGTGCTACACACATTTAACATGGCGGAACAGGTTGAACAGCTCAGCCACGGGGACATCGGGTTCTCCGTCGCTGTTCAGTATTGAATCGCTATGTGGAGTTTGTTTCACAAAGCGAGACAATGGCGACATTGGTAACGGACATCTCGCGCAGTACGTCCACACCGCCGCGGGTGACGTATGTCTGCGTTTGGGTGGCGGACAGGCATTATGCTGTGCCATTATGTCTGGGAATATATGGATTCTTGCCATAGATGATATGCCATACTAGCAATGACCCACGTCTGGGTGTGGGTACTGCTGTATTACCCACGGGAAGAGTGGCCTTAGGTTAAGTGGTGCCCTAGGCAGAAGTTGCCACCGCCACATCACCCGCTACCCCCCTCCTGGTCTACCTACACCAAATAAAGTCTGGAAAGGTGCCCCGAGTAGAGCAATGCCCTAGACGGCTGCCTACTTGGCCTATGCCTAAGGCCGGCTATGTGTGTGGTCCCTCGGGCATCGGACTGAACGCGCCACGTCTGCCGTGGGTATGTCCAGCATTACCCACATCCAGCCGTGGTGTATTGCCATGATGTTCCATGTGTACAATGGTGCCGGTTACCATACATATGCCTTTCTCATAAGCCGATTTCACACTTCTGAACACTACTGTGGTCTCCTTTAAGGCCCCTGAGCCAGTGGTGAACATCACTCAAACCGCTGAATCACGTACATATGCCTTCCACCAGCACCTACAGGACTGCATGGATCAGGCAATCCCATACAAAACTGAGACTCTTTGTACCACAGACAAGCATGCAGTCTGGTGGACCCCAGCCATGAACAAGCTCTACAACGACAGGAGGTAGATACTACAAGTTAAAGCGGAATACTTGTAAGGTAACACACCCTTGCTCATTATATGTGAAGAACTACAAGCTGTCATGAAATCATCCAGGGGAAATTCAACAGAGAAACTAACAAGGACTCAACAGACATTCATAAGTCCCTCTAACTATGTTGGACACCTGGGAGGACACTCCCAGATATGCTCAAACCGGGTTCACAATGATGTGAAGATGACTGAACCTACACACATTGCCAGCATACTGGCTGACATGTTCAGTGCTAACATTTCCCCCCCCCCCACATGGAGAGATATCTATACCAGAGACATGTAGATCCTGGAACATCTGTAACGCACAGGTGGGATATGCTGTCTCCAAGGCAGTCAACACAGCATCCATGGGACCAGATGGTGTCCCAGCTGTGTACTCCATGAACTCTATGGGGAATTAAACCCACACTTAGGACAGCTGTTTAATCTTAGCCTCACCTCAGGATCGTGCCAGTAGTAGCACAAGGCGCCTGTAGTCACACTTCACATAGATGGTGCCTCCACTGACCCTGGTTATTACCATCCCATTAGCTTGACAAGCCTTATCTGCAAAGCCATGGAGAAGGATAATAATGGAACTCATAGATAAAGACATAGGGGACGCGCATACTTTGGATACAACCCAGTTTAGCTTGGTCAAAGTCAGATCATGCCTTTTACATGTGTTTGGCTTTGTAGGATCAGTCACCAAGGCCATTGATGAGGGTAAAGCAGTCCATACAGCCTACCTCAACCTGGCAAAGGCCTTCGACACAATACCCCCCTCGGGTATCATTGATAAACCCGTCATCATGAACGTAAATCCATACATCGCCATATGGGTTGCAAACTGGCTAAGTCACAGAACACACATGGTCATAGTTGCTGGCGCCATGTCAAACTCACAGCCAGTCACAGGTGGTGTCCCATGGGGCTCAGTCCTGGGTCCACTATTTTTCAGCATCTACGTTTCCAAAGTACAAGCAAACACAGGGGGGTTATGGGTGACAATGTTTGCAGATGACTGCAAACTGGGTGCCATAGTCAGACACACATCTGACACAGATATCCTTCAGGAGTGCCTCACAGATGTGGATAAGTGGTGCCAGAGACATGGCCTACAGCTAAATGCCAGGAAATGCATAGTCATACCCTTCGGGAAGAACAAGGTTACCCCTAGCTACCATATAGGTGGCAATCCACTGAGCACAGAGGGAGTTACCAGGGATCTGGGGACCCGGGTTGTTGTTAACCGTTCGTTAGACACACACGTTGCTAACGTAGTTAGGTAGACCTTCCACATTGCCCACATCATCATGAAGGAATTCACATCTAGATCAGGGGAGGTCATTGTCCCCTTGTACTCATCACTCATTAGACCTATGATTGGGTACAATGCCCTGTTCAGAATGTATCTGACCCGACACCTGCAGCAGCTGGAAAGGCACCAACAGTTCATCGACAAACAGATGCAGGGTCTCAGGAATATGTGTTATACTGACCAACTGAAGGAATTCCAGCTGTATACAGTTGCATACCACTTGCCCAGAGGTGACCTGTGCCTGGCATACAAGGCCATGTCGAACCCAGATCTGATGACTATGCTTCACCTAAAGAAGTTAGATCCCCAGAACCACAAGGGCAGGTGACGTACACCTTGACACTGTCATTAATAGAACGTGTTGGTGGGACAGATTCATCACCCAGACACTCACTATGCTGTGGAACAACATCCCAGTACATGTGAGGTCAAGCACCTCGCTGGCCTTGTGTTAGTATTTTGACATGGATGTCTGAATTGATTTATTTAAGTAACCTTCTAAATGAATATTTACATTACCACATTGTGAATCTTTACATTTCGTTGGTCTATTTTACATTAGTCATAATCATACGGTTTATCTGTATATATTATGGTTCATTTATATTACTAGGTGTCTGCAGTTCCTTTAATATATTGGCACAATCCATAGAACATATATATGTAGCTTACACAGTCAGACATTTGGAAAACATTATGTTGGTTCATCTTTCATATATATACATATATTTCTATTTCTCTATGAAGAATGTACCTTTCGAAGCAATGTCTGATGTCCTCACTGTGTGGAATCTGTAACCCAAGTAAAGTTTGTTTGCTTGTTTGCCTTTAAGGCATGTAATTAATACCTAGCACATCTAATTTACTGACCAATTAAGGGTTTTAAATGTAGTTGGTTGGACTGCATTGTATGTATTCTGAATAAGTCTGCTTATGAAGCAGACGAAAAGAGCTTCAATAAACTATGGTGACTGCATTTAATTCCTAGTGTGCTCTGAGTGGTCACTGACGGTGTCTACAGTACCTGCCTTTGCTTTGGACTTCATCGGCTGGTTCTCTGTGTTTGTTGTATGGGGAATGTCAAGTGTAGTCCCTATGTGTATTACTTGTGTAATGCCTTACTACGGCAGTGTAATTCCACCGGGTTTGCAGTTATGGGTGCCATCTTAGTCATACGCTTGTCCATCCATGTGAATTGCCTAATGGACACTGGTATAGGGCTGTACACATTTCACACCTGCATTTTGCATTCTCCGGTAGATGGTTTGCATTATTAGTGGAGAGTAAGGCAGGTGCTATGCACACATCCCTCCCACGGGGCGGGACAAAGGATTGCCTGCGAAACAACACAGAGGCCAGATTCTACATACCCAGACTCCCTTGACTGCAACAGTCGACAGTACCCATTACACATCCTTCATGTGTGCAGGACTGTGATGTGGACGCAGTTCTATGGACCCGGTACCCTGGGTATTTCTGTGCATGTGTGCTGCATTTCATGGACAGCTATCATCAACATTGAACACGCTATGTGCATATGTGTACCTGTGACGTGGTGACGACAATGAGATCACGTGAGTAATGCAGGAAGCTAGCAGGCATTCAATGAATGGAATTTTTGGGTCCTACAATGGACACCGATGTGCATATGTCGTTAGATGTTGCTGGACTGTGTCCACCTGCCCAGTGCTTTTCACTGCTGGTGTATGTTCCCCAATCGCGGATGTCTGTTTGACTACCCATTCTACATGGTGCTACATAACCAGGTGATTTAGTACTGTGAACAAATGTCATACATCCAAAGATGCTGGTTAGCAACTGCTTCATGTAAACCTCAGACATCCCAATGGGACATATCCATCACTGTATTTTCAATATAACACCACCGGAACATGTTGATCACCTATGCAGTCATTTAACCATGTTGTCTTCATAGGTGGGAATGCCATAGTTTACATATCCTACTTGACGTTGTGTGTGTGCCATTAGTATGTGTTCCACAGGTCGCACATCTGTTCTGCTGTATGGTAGCGGGTGCTCCTCATTCTGTTGCTGGCAGATTGAGTGCTGTGTACGCCGGTGTTGGCACGACGGTCCGGCTTTGTATGTGGAATGTCAACTGTAGTCCCTATGTGTATTTCCTGTGTTATGCCTTCCCGCGGCTGTGTAATTTACCCGGGTTTGCAGTTGTGGGTGCCATCTTGGCCATACGGTTGTCCATCCATGACAATTGCCTACTGGACACTAGTATAGGGCTGTACACATTTCACACCTGCATTTAGCATTCTCCGGTGGATGGTTTGCATTATTAGCGGAGAGTAAGGCAGGTGCTACGCACACATCCCTCCCACGGGGCGGGACAAAGGATTGCCTGCGAAATAACACCGAGCCCAGAGTCTACATACCCAGAATCCCTTGACTGCAACAATCGACAGTACCCATTACACATCCTTCATGTGTGCGGGACTGTGATGTGGACGCAGTTCTATGGACCAGGTACCCTGGGTATTTCTGTGCATCTGTGCTGCATTACATGGACAGCTATCAGCAACATTAAACACGCTTGCGGTGCATATGTGTACCTGTGACGACAATGAGTTCAGGTACACATTGAAATAAGACATAATTCTGTTCTTTAGACAATTTTTGGGTCCTACAATGGACACCACTGTGCATATGTAAAGTGTAGAGCTTGTCGGACTGTGTCCTTGTGAGCAGTGGGTTTCACTGATGCTGTGTGTTCAGCAATCGCGGATGTCTGCTTGACTACCCATACTGTGTAGTGCTACAGGAACCATGTCTTCCGACACCAGAACCCAATGGTGTACATCCAATGTTGCAGGTTAACAACCACTTTCATACCCAGAGGTCACGATTGGGAGGTATTGCCACATTATTATCGGAACAACACCTCCAGACTGTGTACATCACGGGAACTTTAGGCCAGTCTTACCGGCCATTTGCTATTGTAATTAGCACACGTGTCAATACATGTATGATAAGACATATTGTCATGCAAAAGTTAATCTATGTTATTTGGACATTGGCTTCTGCTATTGGCATCTGTTGCTGTGAGTGTTGCCAGTTAACATACACATTGCTTGCTCAGAGGCAGACTACACATCTCTGCACACTACTGTGGTCTCCTTTAAGGACCCTGAGCCAGTGGTCGACAGTACTGCAGCCACTGCATCAATCACATTTGCCATCTACCAGTACCTACAGGACTGCATGAACCAGGCATTCACTTACCCAACTGTGGTTCATTGTACCAATGCCAAGCATCCAGTGTGGTGTACCCCAGCCATACACAGGATGTACAACACGAGGAGGTGGCTACTACAAGGTGGAGCAGACACCTTGTGAGGTATGACACCCTTGGTCATCATATGTGTAGAGTTACACACTGTCGTGCCATGGTCCAGGGCACATTCCACAGATATACCTACATGGACCTGGCTGACAATCATACCACCTTCAGTTGCTATGCTCAACACCTGTGAGGTCACTCCCACATATGCTCTGACTGGGTTCACAAAGAGGTGGAGTTTACTCAACATACACACATTGCCAACATACAGGCTGACAAGTCCAGTAAGGACATCTCCACACCCTCCCCCACACATGAGGAGATGTCTGTACCAGCGGTTTGTGGTCACCAAATGTTCTGTGACACACAGGTGGGACATGCTCTCTCCAGGGTAGTGGACATAGCATCCATGAGACCAGCTGGTGACCCCACTGTGTACTCCACTATCTCATTGAGGAATTAGACCCACAGTTAGGACAGCTATTTCTTTGTAGCCTCACCTCAGGTAAGGTACCCAGGTTGTGTCGCATGGCAACTGTAGTCCCACGCCACAGGGCCAATGCCTCCACTGCGCCTGGTTATTACTGTCCCATTACCAGGAGGAGACCTATCTGCAAAGACATGGGAGGGATCATACTGCGGCTCGTATATGACTGCATAGGGGACATACATACTTTGCATCCAACACGGTTTGTCTTGTTCAGGGGCGGTTCATGCCTTTAAAGCATGGTTGACATTTCCGGACAGTCACCGAGGCCATTGATGTGGGTGTTGCAGTCCATACAGCCTACCTCGACCTGGCAAAGGCCTTCATCACATTACCCCCCTCAGGTATCGTTGATAAACCCATTGGCTGGGATGTGAACACATACATCACAGAATGTGTTGTAAACTGTCTATGTGACACAACCCACACGGTCATAGTTGCTGGCAGCATGTCAGACCTACTGCCTGTCGCAAGTGGTGTCCCATGGGGCCCTTCCGTGGGTCCACTCCTGTCATGCATCTACATTTCCACGGTACAGGCACACACAGGGGTTTTATGGGCAACATTGTTTGTAGATGACTGCAAAACAGGTGCCATAGTGGGACGGACATCTGACACAGATATCCTTCAAAGGGGCCTCCCAGATATGCATATCTGCTGTCAGGGACATGTCCCACAGCTAAATGCTAAGTAATGCAACATCATACCTGTGGAGAACTACTAGGTCACTCCTGTCCAGCATATAGGTGGCTGTCCACTCAGCACAGGGGTGATTACCAGGGATCAGGGACAGAGTTTGTCGGTCACCATTCATTCAACACACACGTTGCTATCGTGGTTGTGTGGGACTTCTACATTGCCCACCTGTTTGTGCAGGGATTCACATCTACATCTGGCTAGGTCATTGTCTCCTTGTACCCATTACGTGTTACACCTAGGATTTACTACATTGCCCCATTCAGACTGTATCTGACCATACACCTACAGCAGCTGGGAAGCCCTCATAGGTTAATTGTTGTACAGATGCAGGATGACATCATTTTGTGTAATGCTGCCCCACTTGTAGGACCCCTGCCACATTACGTCACATACCTGCTGTTTAGTGCTGACCTGTGCCTGACATACGAGGCCATGTCAACCCATATGTCATGTGTATGCTTCACCTACTGTATCTGCATCCCTCAGAACCACTAGGGCAGGTGACATTTACCTTGTCACTGTCATTAATGGGATGTGTTTGAGTGACACATATATCACCCAGACACTCATAATGCTGTGGATCTACATCACAGTACATGTGAGACAGAGATCCTTCCTAGCCTTGTTCACGGGTATGTTGTCCATTGGATGGAGAATTGCAGGTATAGGCCAGGGATTACATCATTATCACTGCTTGATGGAGGTACAGCAATATCATGAGTATTTTATCTGAAGCACAGAAGGTTGGCAAAGTCATCCTAACTATGGTGTAGTGTTATGGCTGAACCTGGGACGATGGCCTACCCTGTACCTATGGACGATGAACCTATATTCATAGTTTCTCACATTTACAATTGTCTATACTCTTTCTCCAGTGTATATTTCTGTGGCACATGATTGTCCTCTGTATTACATGCAGGTATGCTGTGTACAGTGCACATCGTCACAGTTGATGACAGTGTATCTGTGTCCCTAACACTGTGATACTGAGGACTACCACACATCCTTCACAACATTACATGCATATGTCCATTCTATTCTTCTTTGGCCTATGGGGGTGTGTTAAGGCAAACATTACACAGGTTCCCGTTTGTGCATGCTTCATGTTGGTGTTTGACCAGGCTCCGTTGCAGTCGTGTGTTGGACAGTAGTGTTTCTGTGTGTTTGCCATGTGTTTTTATTGCCGGTACATCTGTGGGAGGTGTGGTTGGCACATGTTCCTCTTTGCAGGGACACCCATCCTGGGGTTTGTGTCATGCATCTGCACTTGGCACGTGCCATATGTCCTCTACTATTCCCACAGTCGTGTATGCCTTCATGCACTACTACTGCATGTTACTGGCTGTTTGTATGTGGTACACATGGACATTGTGATGGTTGGCTTGACCTATTCCCATGCTAGAACATACACATCTGTCAATTAAGTTGTTTAAATCAAACTGTAGCACTCATTCGTATTTTCAAAATGACAGTCAATAACACAGGAAGCTGAGATTAATAACGTTTTACTACTGTGCAGCAGGAGGCAAAGAATTATGCAGTAAAAGTTTAGACATTTGTTTTACTCTATACATGTTACAGCTGTATGAGCATTGTGTAGACTATCATCTTTTGCACACATTAATGATGTGGTCAGTCACAAGGCATTTACATCGCTAGAGTCCACAACGTTGTATTCCTACAACAGTGCTCAGGTAATGCTTAGTAAATGTTTTCCCATGAGGATAGCACAACCTTGCAAGCCACATATTCAATTAGACTGTACTTCGGTAAATTCTGCTCTGTCACGGTTCCAACACTGTTCAGATCCGGTCCTCACTCCATTTCCTACTAGGTTCCTTTGTCTCTCTGCTGAGCAGCTGTACTCTGTGTTAGAGCTCACAAGCCTATCCTCCTCAGTGGAAGGATGACAGATATACCTGTACATACATGTATTATTCTCTAACCAAGCAGATGACTAATGCTGAACGACATACACCTGCTGCACTGGTTACTGCTAGGGTCAGGGTTCAATCACACTGCAGCTACACTACAGGCAATTACATGCATGATAAGCTCTACTGCCATATTGTAAGATAGAATAATATGCATTATACACTATTTGCTTCTAAAGTTGCACGTCATATATATGTTTAAATATGTATTTTGCTAACATTCTCCCTCCTTTGATTGCTTCTATTCTATCCAGAAACATATAAAACATTATTTCATTCCCTAGCCTCTTCCTCTCTGGAACGTTTAACTAGGCAAGTAATTTGTTGTACATTTCAAGAAGGTTTGCATTTTCTATTGACAAATACCACTACAGGTGTTGATACATAGTCTCGGGTACAGATATGTCGCCAGAGTCCCTGACTAATACTTACATGCAAAGTATCCCGCAATAGATAGACACATGCTCCCAATATGAGCAGAACACCACAAATGGCAATCATGATATTCAGTATGACTGACCCCATCCACCAAATGGTTTGTGGAAATGGTTCGTCAGTGGGTTTGGGCCTGGTTCCGCCATGGATGACACCTGCTGTATTACCTCTAGGTGGGCGTTGATTTTGGTCTTTTCATGTGGTAGTTGGACACAGCGATCTTCTTTAATAAGCGCGCATACCAATTATCGCCGCCACGGTGCAGTCGTGCGCTATTACATTTTGTGACACAACAGTTCTCATTGCATCCAGTTCATCAGTCACAAGTTCAAGAGCGGAAAGTCACATTCATCATTCCTCCGACAGGTTTTGATAAGTTCCTCTGTTCCCTGATTGATTTCACTACTCCACAAGCTGGGAGTGTTCCAGCCCAGGTTATGACGCTGTCACTCAAGTCCATATGAATCGATATTCCATTATCTCTTGCAGAAGACTGGAATGTCAGAACAGCTTCCATTTCACCCACTGGATTAGTAGGTTTCTCGACTGTGTTCCCAGTTCTTCGAGCTATATGTGTTATAGTTCGTTTCGCACCCAGAGGCAATTGTGCAGTATGTCATGTGACTGGAGCCAGATAACCCAAATAACAACTGCCGGACCAATTCCCAGGTAACCATTGATATGCTTTTTTCCCACAAACATAACAATATTCTACTTTACTACTGATGCGGGTTACCTCTGCATGTAACATTTTCCTGTCTCTAACAGAGGACTGTTTATACAATTCTGGATGTTTCTGCACATCCTTCCACATTGTTCTCATGATGTTTCAATACAAATAATGAATGGTGCTACAAGTAGTACTGTGATCTTTGGCTGTTATATGACATTCGTAAGACACAGTTATGTTACAAATACTCCCACCAACTGAAACTGTATCATGTTTATGATAACATACAATTCCTTTTTGTGTAACAGGTAAGTACAGTGCCACGTTGTCCTGTGATCTCACAGAACCTGTATCAAAGTGTAAATATTCACAACTCTCAATCTATCCCCAATGGGACAACATGCATTAGAAGTCCTCCATATGATGTAGGTATGGCAGTACAAACACAGCAATTTAAAGTGTTCATAGTCTGTATATGCACACGCGTCATGCCTAGGTATTTGTTGAAGTGTGGAAGACAGTTTGTGGCCAGTTCATCACGTATCAGTATTTGTATCCGTGTAGTTATATGCAGGTAAGGTCCCAGCAAATGTAAAGTAAACACAAACATGGTTAATAGGTGTATAATCATTAGGACAGCAAACAAAATGTCTTTGTGGTTGCTTTGTATTGTTATACAGTCTTGCCCGGGTGATTCAGGCTCTATGGTATATCAGCTACAAGATGTCAGACTTGATATCCTTTACCGGTTTGAAAAATGTGAGGTGGACCCAGGACGACCTCTCTGCAAACTTTACTGCAGTAGGCGTTGCCAACAGTACCTGGTACAGACCTTCACACTTTCCACTTGCCAATAATGTTCTTTGGATAACAGTGACATACACACAGGATACTGGTGTCAGCTATGCGTCCGTCTTCGTTTGCTCTTTATCTGTAAAAGACTTTAACTGAAGAACAGTGTTATTGGTTAACAATCCTCTCATGTCACCTGCTAATGAGCCATCGACCTCCGGCTCTGCAGGCATGACAGCTTTCCACTCTGGCACATGATATGCCATTCCACATACTACTCAAGTGGGTGCAGCACTTTACATTTGGAACTGTTGTCATGCTCAGCAATGCTAGAGGTAGACAGCACATGTAACTCGTCTGGATGTCACACACCAACCTCCTCTACTTATTTCTCGGGATCCCATTTTACGGCGCCAGCAGTCATGCTGACTGTGGGTTGTACATGCAATTTACATTCATGGAAATACAAAATAATCCCCCAGGTTGCGTGATTGTCTGGTTCACTACATGTGTTCTATTGTCACTGTAGCTTCTTTACAGCATGCCAGATCTAGGGATACCTTATTTTACTGGCACCTTTGCCACTGCTGCTGCATCCGGGTTCATGGTTGGGAATGCTTCTACCCATTTTGATTATATATATGTGTAATCACTAAACAGTATTTGTTCCCTTTACATTTATTCAGATGTATGAACTCCATGCAAATAGTACAGAACGGTTATGGTGGTGTAGGTAAACTCACTCCCTTCGGTTTAAATGCTCCCTGTGCATGATATCTACTGCAAATGTGACACGCTGCTCATGATGTTTGTATGTGGTTCGTAATTCCGTATGTTAGGGGTATTCTGTTAACCAAATGTACCATCCCCCCTGTTGAGACATGTCTCTACCCATGGCTCCACAAAGCCGCATATCTGAATACATTAGACGTTAATATTGGCTTTATCACTGTAGATATGTGCAGTCCGTGTTCAAGGATTGCTCCTCGTCATACCCACGGCTTTTCTGCTTTCGTAGTTGATGTTTGCATTGTTTGTAACATTTCTACATCTAAACTGTCTGAGGTTTGTCATTCCTCATTCACACAAACACTTTCCAAGTGTGAGGCTGCTTGTTTTGCAGATGCATGAGCTCATGCCTTACCTTTCCTACTGTTATCCTGTTGCTTTCTATGACCTGCACATTTACAATTACCTACTTTAGTGGGTAACTGAATGGAGTCTAATGCATTCAAGATCAATTGTGCATGATTAATCGGTTTACCGGTGGATGTTATCATTCCCCTATTCTTCCACTGCTGCTCATAAACATGCACTGTACAGACAACATACTGACTATCAGACATATGTCCACACATCAGTTTTCCGCTACAGTACAAGCACGTGTTAAAGCTATCTATTCTGCTGCTTGAGCAGACACGTTATGCTGCAGGGTTTGGGCGTCTACAATCTCATTATCAATAACTACTGCATAACCTACTTGATTCGTTCCTGTAGGACTCTGTCTACATGATCCGTACATTAACTGTCACCTCTGCATCATCTAAGGGTATATCAGTGATATCATGTCTGTGTGTAGTTATTTAATCCATTTCATATAGGCAACTGTGTGGTGTGCCATACACAGGTGTCGGACGTGGCGCTGATAGGTTTCATGTTGTACAACGTTCAATCACCATATGAGGTTGACTCGGTGGTATGGTCAAACAAGACAAATGTCTAGCACGGGTCAGGAATGCTATCTTCTCTTGCAGCAGACTGATCGCAACTGCATGAGACATTCTCACAGTGAGAGGGTGGTCTAGTAACATTAAGGCCGGGCCTGTACTGCCATGGGTGCTACAACAACTGCCTGTACACAATGTGGCACTGACCATGCCACAGTGTCCAACTGCAATGAGTAGTAAGCTATGTAGCGTTGCTTACTTCCATGCTGTTGCATCAAGACTGACGTCATATATCTCCGCTTACAATCTACAGTCTGACAACATGTGTTATGATTATTCAGGAGACCTACTACAGATGTTGAAGCTATCAATCGTTCTAGTCTGCAGACAGCTGTTTCTGCTACTGTAATCCAGTGTAGTATGTGTTGTGCTGCCATAGGTGTATTACAGATTAAGGCAGACAATACAGCGGATTCCAAAGCATTGCTTGGTAACCAGCTTTGACAAATGTTAGTCGGCCCAGACAGGACTTCATTCCCTTCTTGTTAGTTGGCTTGGGTGCTTATGAAATTGCTACCTTCCTATCGTCATGTGATGTTCTACCCTACTTGGATACCACATATCCCAGGTACTTGACCTGTATTCTCTGTAGTTGCAATTTATGCTTGCTTACTTTATGTCCCTGTTCTGCTGAATATCTCAATAATACTATTGTATCTTCCATACATTGCTGCTGGGTAGGGGCCGCAAGCAGAATATCATCCACATAAAGTAGAACTTGACTGGCCCCGGGTGGAGTTAACACCAGAATGTAGCTAGCCATCTCCTGTGGGAATATCGTTGTACTTTCACAGTATCCCCGCGATAGCCGGGTATGGCTGTATCTGTTACCCTGAATGTACATGCAAAGCAATACGGACTATCTGGATGTATAGGTATTGCAAAGGAAGCATAGCTTATATGTACCACGGTAAGATACTTCTGTGGCGTGTTCATAGCATTGAATATAGTGTGTGGGTCTGGCACCATCACTACCCTAAGTATTATTACATGATTTACAGCTTGTACATACTGTACCATCCGCCATTCCCCCTTTGTTTTCCGATCAGAAGATACAGGGGTATTGCATGGTGAATAGCGATTACTTTGTAGATGGGAATACCCTCTGTGACTTTACAGATATCTTCAGGTGTCCTCGGTCTATACACATGGGGGTTGGGTCCTGGCCTTCCTGTCCTGCATGAGGGTTCGGTACTTCAATTAATTGACAGATATCCTCACTCTGTTCTAGTGACTGTCTTCTTACTCGGGTGTCCCTAGGTATGTTACGAGTTCGGGATGTGGTTTCAATAGCTTCTGTTACATTTGGTCGTTGTGCTACCTCTGTTGCCACAGGATAACGTGTGGGGACTAGCCTGCCCTCCCGCTTCATATCCTGGATGTGGTATCAGAGGTGGTAGGGGGTTGTGGGGGGCTATCGGTACTACTGTATTACGATCTTCTCTGTGTATGTATGATGCTTTGCCATTTGTAGTGTTCTGTTCCCTTCGGTTCACTACCTCAATCCACCTATATGCATGACGGATACCCAATTGTCGCTGTTTTGTCACCTGCACATCTTAGGGCTGCCACCTTTTCAAATGCACAATGTGGGACATTAGTGTTCGGAACGTGTGATTTTCCAGGAAAAAGCATACCCACGGCCAGTACATAGGACAGGATTTCACTTTTTGCCAGGAGAGCGACCAATTGTTGTAGCATTTCAGTTGCTTATTCTGTTTATTATGATATTTTGTTGTTCCAGATACAAAACTACTGTTTTATGCTACCATTTTGAAAGATATCTGGGAAATGTTTGTCCTGAGATATCAGAACATTTGCCATTTGTTCGTTTTTTTTGCAGGACACAACTGGCCAAAGAGGGACTGTCCCTCTCAGGGTGGAACAGGTGTTTACCCTAGAACATGTGCATCACATTTTCAGGGATTACAATGTTTCAGTAACGATATTTTGTGTAATATACCATCAATGTCATATTTATTACCCCAATTTGCTGGATAACTTACATTATGTGCTCTCTGCGATTGCATATACTTCACGTCACCCGTCAAACGCGGATCACATGATCTGTTTCTTCAATAATCTCCCATATCCTCTACATGACTGCTACGTACCCTTCTCTCATACCACGTGGTGTCTCCTTCCCTGTATCCACTGTAGTGTCTACAATGACTATTTACTCTGCTGTGTGTTCCCCTGACCTATGTTCAGATTTAACAGTATGTGGGTAGGTCTTCGACCCGCTATCACAACTGTTAACAGAAACACAATGTAGTCTGGTCCCTGATCTACACTAGAGACAAAGAGGCAAACACTCCTTACCTGAGCCTCCTGTTTAAGGCTGCACGATTTCTTCTTGGGATCCAGTTTTCCGCTTTTCAGCCACAGATCAGACAGTAAACAGCCTCTTTACACACAACAATTCAGTCGGAGGTCTTTTCATTCAAGAAGAACCATTTAGGCAAATTCTCCTGCGTAGATGTCTAACCAGCCATGCACTCTGACCTGTAGCTTACCAAGGAATTCGGATTACAAGGATCACAATGTCAAATAAGTTGTTAAAACCAGACTGTAGTTATCAGTAGGCTTTTCTAAGTGACAGTCAATAACACAGGAGGCTCGGGTTCAGAAAGTTTTAGTAGTGTACACAGGCAGGCTAAATAATATACAGTCCAAGTATGAGAGTTTTGTCTGACTCTATACAGTAAGCAGTTTCTTTATATAGTGTTTACAATCAGCTTTTGCCCACCTTACTGACGTGGTCGGTCACAGGGCATTTCCATCACTATGGTCCACAATAGTCTATACATACGCGGGTGCTGGGGTCGTGCTTTTAAAATGTTTTCCCATGAGAATAACACAGCCTTGAAAGGCACCTTGTCAATTACAGTGTCCTTCTGTGATTGTAGCTGTTTCAAGGACCCTAGACTGTTCCGATACAGTCGTCAGTTAATTTCTTAATACGTTGCTTTGTCTCTCTGGTAAGGAGTTGTACTGTTATCTTCGATAGAGCTCACAAGGCCATCCTCCTCAGGGGAAGGGGTGATGTTATGCATGTACATACATTTATTGTTCTGTAACCCAGCAGATAATTAATGCTGACAGACATAAGCCTGCTGTACTGGTTACTGCCAGGATCAGAATTCCATCACACTACAGCTTAGCTTCACCAATTACATGCAGGCTTAGTTCTACTGCCATATTGTACGGTACAATTCAATGCATTATATAGTATTTCGAGTCTAAACTGGCACTTCATATGTGTTTCTATATATATTTTTCGAACAACATCCATCCGGCCATATGCATGTTGTTCCGTCCATTACCTTGACCGTGTGTATTTGGCCGTCCGGCAACGCTACTCTCCACATGTGATGTCCCACCTTCCCCTTCTTTGCCTGTAGCACCCTGTTAGGACGTCCTGTTTGGTAGGCACGTGTTCTGCTATATGTGATCGACTTCACTGCATAGCTAATCATCGATGTGGTGGTTCAACAACCCGACTTGTCCACATGTGTACAGTTATGTGCACCGTGTCGTATGCAAACCTATATGGTTTTGACGGGTACATACCACATGCGGGATGTACACATTCTGCAGACACATTCACATGCAGCCATTTACATATCTGTACCTGAGGTGGGTTGGTGACATGTGGTAATGTATTTGCCCGCGTGGCATTGCCTAACACAAACATCTTACCACATTTCAGGTATGCACATTGTGTGTGGGTGTATAGCTGCACACGGATGCTAGCAGGTTAGGGTGCACAGGTGTACATGGGTGGGACTGACATGTACAATGAGGCTATTGTGTATTACATCTGAATGCATGGGTTCTGCTTCTGGATATTACACTTCAACATACACCATCCAGTGTATGCGACAGACATTGCTGGGTGTGGGATATGTTGCTATGCACATGTTTGCCTGTGTTTAAGGTATCTTGATTCCTTACTGTTGTTATGTCAACACAGCTACCCGGCTATGTACTCTCACTACTGCTTGTGACCATTATGGTTGGCACCTTTTCCAATGCCCATAGTGGGGCATGTTATGTGGAAACTTCGGAATTTGCAGGACTACACATACCCACGGCAAGTGCAGTTGACAGAACTTCACTTGTTTGCCATACTATAAGCTTATTCTGTAAGCATTTAGGTTCCTTATTCATTTTCTTATGCCATGTATGTGTTTCATATACAAATGTATATGTTTTATACTACTATTACATGTATATTGCGGGAATATTTTTGGCAGGGGATCTGAAGTCATTTTCCATTTTTCCAATTGTTGCAGGGACACAACTGTCCAATCAGGGACTGTCCATGGCACATTGGGACAGCTGGTAACCCTGGTGACCATGCCCATGTCGCTACTGGGGTTGCCACCTTTTCCAGTTTCCAAGCTTTAATATTTCCGGGACTCACATCTGACTTTACAGGCCGACACATACACACGGTCACTATATAGCATAGAACTTCACTTGTTTGCCTAAATAAAAGCTTATTGTTGTGGCAGTTTGCTTGCTTATTCTGTTTCTTGTGACATTTAGGTATTTCAGTTACAGAAATAACCAATTCATGCTACCATTACATTAAATACGGGATATCATTATGTCCTACAATCTTAGCACATTTGCCATTTTAATACGTTTTCGGGACACAACTGCCCATAGAGACTGCCCCACCCAGAGTGGGACAGGTGGTGACCTTAGTCGCTGCTCCTATGTCGGTGCAGCGCGCTGACATGCTGCTGTACACCTTCTCTGAGTGTAACCACTGATGGTGCATTGCAGGACAAACGCGGTCTTATGCGTATCCTTTGCTCCTTGGATGGGTACACTTAAGCCTTCGTGGCTTGTATTTGCTTCTCCGTTTATTTGGGACGGGTACTATGTTGCATACTCTACGTGCGTTTCATTCTGCACGGGACCTGGCTGCTGCCATTACTATTATGGGCGGACCGTGGCTGTCAGCACATTAGGTTGCTCACCTCATGCCGGCTTAGACACGCCTCCAGACGCATCCCACCTGGGCTCGCTCACGTACACTACGCACGTGTCTGTGGTTGCGGTGCACTCTCATTACTATGCATATGGCGCTACTGCGCCGGCTATTCACTGCACCGCCGGCGCAGACCTTACGCCGGCCTTGCGCCGAGCTTCATGAATCCCGGGGGATATTTAGAATGCAGCTCTATACATTTCTCATTCATTTGTCTCTTCTTTGAAGACTAAGCAAAAGTATTCTGAGGCTTTCATGCTTAGAAGATTTCACTTTTGCTAGAATCAATGACGAAGATATTCTCAGAACAATTGTTTAGGTTCATTACCTTCTCTTGTACAATGGCAAAGTACCTCCATAAATGGCACGGGGATGGTTGTATCTGCATTCTGGAACTTCTCTTCAGTGAAAAAAAAGACATAATCAGATAAAGGTGTCAGCATAATGTTAACAATAAAGCAGAAGTTACACCGTAGGTGTACATGGATACTTTACTCAGCACTGAGTTTAACATGGTTTATTATGATTTAAAATTTGTATAATATTTGTTAATAACACTTTTACATTATTTTATAGTGTCCATTGCTATCTGGGGTTTAAATAGATATGACAAGGCACTTAAGTGAAATGTCAGTTATATTATCTGACCCAGGTCTTGCTGTATCATTCTGCTGTTCCACTAACAAATGTAGATCATTGCCTATCTCAGTAGTTATGCTTTAGTGGACTGCAAGTGCTTTCACAGAGATAATGATAACAAAAAAGAGGAACATTTGTTCCAGAGGAAGAGGAAGGGCAGATGAAGAGGCAGGGCAGTGACCTGTACTACTATGGCTGAAATTATGGCTACCAAGAGTGTCATGGTGCAACAGGCATAAACTCAGTTGGCCTTTTCACCCCTTTTTGAATTCCTAATCACACTTTGAATTCAATGCCATCAGCTTATTCTCAGTTTGCATGTCTCAAACCTTAATAAGTGTATTCAAACTGAAAATCCTTCCATTAATGGTGATAGAGATAAGGAACACCTTAACTATTATGACATACATATTCACATGGCTGAAATGGTGGCAAAACAGATAAGCATGAGCACAATGAAAATATTGCCATAAGGCACTACCTTGGTTAACATGGCTCCATTAATATTTGGTTTTACTCCTGCTTGGTATTTAAAACACCTAACTGTACATTGTTTTTCTTTTCAGATCCTCTGTAAAGTTATCTCAGCTTTTCTACACTTTTCCCTCTTGGCCTCCTTCTCTTGGATGTGTCTGGGTGCATTTCAGTTCCATCTTATGGTACAAAACCTTAAGTTAGTCAAAGCCTTCCAAACCCATGTGATTCGAAGGAGATATATGTATCCTGTGGGCTATGGGGTACCTGCTATAATTGTTGCAACTTCTGCAGCTGTTTTTCCTCATGGATATGGGGCAGACAAAATGTAAGTATCTGGAATCTGTTCAACTTTATCGATAGTTGTAAGTTAACTTCCTGTACTTTTTTGGATATAATATATTGTTATGACTTAAAATGAAAAGGCAATACTCCGCATCATTATATTAGTCTAAATTTTTCATTACTGCTGTGCAAGTAAAATGTAGAACCAGAATCACAGCATTGACTCAGAAAGTTTCATCAGTAAAATACTACTTTTAATTAACACATCCTATCTTTTGAGCTATACTTATGTAGCTGAGATAAGTAATAAGTATTAACCTGTTCATCATTTATGTATTTAATTTCCTGTGTTAGACCACCTGCCAGGTGTTATTATGCTTGCTTCTTGGGGTTACACCTAAAGATTTATTTTGTATTGTCTACAATGTCTAAATGCTCAAAGGAAACAAGCACACAGATATATAAGCTTGAAGCCAGGCCCATGCTTCAGGGGCAGGGTGTCCATTTGTGCAGTCAGAGACCAGAGTTTGGAAACAGGCTTGTGCTGCAGTTACAATCAGATGAATCCGATAGGATGAGGCTGTCAGTTATCAGTTCTTCCACCCTAGGAAGGAGGATAAAGGGAAAACTGCTGCCATGTAACCTCTTTTGGGGCTGTAGACCTTGCAGGCCTGCAGAGTAGGGAGGAGTAATAAGCATGTTTGTTTCATTACATGTTGCTCCTTTAGGATAGAGACTGTTAAGCGATTACTGTATTGGATGAAGGCTATCAACCTACTGAGTTCTCAAACTCCAGCTCTAGGAATTTTGCCATAAAGGCAACTCCTTGAGAAATGAAGGGCTAAGAGCCAATTCTGTGAAGAAACATGTCTGGGATTGTATGGTAAATACTTACTGAAGTATCCATGGAATATAACAGAAAGGTCATTGGTACTATCAGAGACATAAAAATGATTTATATACATACATACATACATATATATATATATATATATATATATATATATATATATATATATATATATATGAGAGAGAGAAAGAAAGAGTATGTATACACACACAAATATGCAAGCTGTAGGGTTCCTATTAAAAAGGAAGGATTAAACCAGCTGATGCATCATTAAGGCAGAGCACCATGACAGATGTATGATATGACAGATAAGCATTTTTAAACATGAGATCACCAAATTGAGAACTTTAATGCAAACTTGAGCAATTAAAACTTGATATCACACAGTTAATTTTGTTCTGGAAACCTCCAATCCCTTTTACTATCTAGTATGAGGGCTGCACCCTCAAAATCCTGTAACTCATATAAATTAATTCTCTAATCACATTATCATGGAGTAAATAAAGTTCCCCAAAGTACTGCAGTTTCAGGACGTGTATGACATTAATATGATTTGCTGTTTAGTGATCCTTTTCAGATTGTTGATCGCTTATGTGTCAAACTTCTGCCTGGCACCAACAGAGGCACCAGAGTCCAGATTGCAGATGACAACACGATAGAGCATCAAGGCTGAAATGTTCAACCAGATGTAATACTTCAGATTGTTATATCCCTGTAAGTGGTATGAAGCAAAGCAAGATTTTTTTTAGCAACATCTCCAAAATAAAGACCTATGGATCAGGCAACACATCTTCATCCTTGGCATCTTTAATATGCTAGCGTAGTGCAGATAAACATCCTGTCAGTAGTCTTTCTGTCTTTCAAGTCACTACTTCATATTTTTCATTGGCAAACACAGCTAAAAAAAATACTATAATTAGTTTGACTTTACTTCTTGCTCTATAATGAATCTGTAAAGGTCTAAACTATAACTCCATATTCAAGAAAAACAAGCCTGTTTCTTCAAAGAGATTCCTTCTTATGGATGTTACCTCATTTAGAACTAGATGCATGGAGCCAAGATCTGCCAACTTCCCACCCCCTTAGTTTTCTGCTAGTTGCTGCATTTTGTCCTACTTGCTTTTCCAACCATTAGGGCTTACACATGGTTACACATAATTGGTACTTAGTGTCACTGGCTCAGCAGGTAAAACACTCACTTTTGATGTAACATAATAATCAGAATGCCAGCAGCTTGGACTAATATTCCTTCACTAATACTGCAATGAAGCTTAAAAGGGGTGCTGCCCTCTTCAGTGAGTTGATTTACAGAAGACATGTGAGCTCCACATCTCATCTGCTCAAACAGCTGTTAGCTCAGCTAAATGCAAAGGCTGTCATTGCACTTATTGAAAGAGCATGGATTCTTCATTCTTTGCAGTTACATTAAATCATAAAAAATATGTGCATGCATTATTTATAACACTTATTTATATCTTGTCAATCTCATAACACATTTCACCTATTAGCATCACTCATTTAGTCATAAACTAAAAACATTTGTTTAACAGTTCTTTCCTATCCAGCTGTTTGCACTGTTTATTATGCAATAATGCAACATGCCATTCAGTTCATACAAATCATATGGCTGCAACAGCATTTTTATCAGTGTTGTTGTCTTCTTCACTCATCATCACTCTAATATGAATTACATACTATATCTTATCAATATTATGTCTGAAGCAATCATTTCAAAATATCAGTACTATTCTCCACCAAAATTTGTTGAGCTTCTTGCATTCCTGAAAAACATAACCAGTCATTTCCTCTACCCATATTTTATGAATTACCTATTTTCTTTATTCTTCTCTTATTTCTGTCCTAATATATAGGATATTTGTTGACAAATGTCCACAGAATTTATACCTATTCATAGAGATTTTTGAATCCACATGTATATTGTATTTTAGACATTCAGTATGTGTTCAAAACTCACACATTCCTAAGCATCCTCATAAAAAGTTTTGAATTGTCTTCTCATACCATTCCTTCTCCTAATTTCTAGAATTGTATGCAGTTAAGTCTACATTATTACATTTTCCTTTACTATGACCATATCATCACTGATTCACATGAATCTTATTTCCCTTTCTTTAATGGGTTCCCAAAATATGCATACATATTTAGCATTACATGTTTTGTTATTATTTTATAGATTATTATAAACAAACCATAAATAAAATGAGTTAAGAGTTCCAAAACACTTAGGAAGCAAAGCTGAACATGTACACAGCAGTAATATTAAAACTATCACATACAAAAGTATAAATACAAAACCATCCTCTGGTTAAAAGAAATATAACACTTAAGCAATCCCCATTTCAGAAGATCTTCGTAAGTAATAGTCTCTTAATCTACATCATATTTCTTCATTCTAACTTTAGAAGTCCAGCGGGTTAAGCTAATATGACTCCTCTATATGTTTTAAAATATGATTAGTGATCATTGACCCATTCCATCTAAATAGCCTTTCCACCCTCTGATAATGTTATTCCTGACTGACCCTGCCATCAAAGAACTTGTACTTTTTCAAATTCCTTCCATCTGTCAGAATATCCTCCAATCCAAAAGAGAAAGAAGGGCCAGTTCCTAGAGGAACTTTTATTTAAAATGACTTCCCACTCAGTTAGTACTCTATGTCAAAGATATCTAACCTTAGAACATTCTTAGATTATGCATAGAGTCCTAGCTGCATGGTCACCACTCCAAATGGATATGAAGGGGTGTTCTATATTACATATGCCTCCACCACATATAATGGTCCTACAAATTTGAGAGTATCTTGAGAGAGGAAAGTCCCTTTAGCATCCTTGACTTATTGGCTTTATAAATGCTAGCCCCTCCATAGGTTCATAAGTTCATATCTTGTTAGTAGGCTAATGACCACTAGGGCCCTTACTAGCCTAGCCATGCACCCCAAACCATTTTTGTCCCAAGTATCATATGGGAGGGGGCATGTTAGTAGGCAGGCAGCTAAGGATTTGTAGGGCGGTGTTAGCTAATATGATACTTTTCTTATTGATGATCTCTGTCCATAATGAATATGGGGGCAAGACTGGAGGTAAATTTACAATTTCCCATCCAGTTGCCAAGGCTTTGTTTGAATAGGGTCAGGGATGAACGTTGTTTTGAGTGGATGGAGAGCCTATTCCATAGTGTGGGCATTCTTTAGGACACATATCTGTCTCTCCAGCACATTCTGTTTATGTCACAAGTGAAATTCAAATCCCTGGATCTAGTGTTTCTGGTGCTGTTTGTTTTGTGCATGTGCAACAGATCCATCAGGGTTGGGTCTGAGGAAGCCCTGTAAGCCAAGCCAAGATCCTGACTGAATACAGAGACAGAGCCTTTTTGCAGTCATGCCTTGAATCTTCTGGTGAAAAATTTTGTGGACATTCAGGGTCTATATTATAAGACTGAAAGTGCATATGTGTGACTACATAAAAGTCCACACATAATGCACAAAACCTGAAAATAGCTAACAGCCACGTAATCAAAATTTTCCCTAGGTAAAAACCTTACATGGCCGTTCACGAAAAAAAAAAAAATTTAACACCATAAACAGGTGGGGGGCTTTGCTAACTAAATATACCAACTCTGAGATCGCACTATAGGGAAGGAAAGGGCAACTCCATGAAGTTAGCCAACTATCTCCTTGCCCTATGACATATTCATTGAATCGCTTAAAGGTGATTTGATGACTATGTGTCACTGTTTCCATATTCACTCAGAAGCACTTTCATGCTTCTAATATAGACCCTACATTCCAACTGCTGCAAGTGTCTGGAGGGATAAATGCCAAAATGGGCATTGTATTCAATGATAGGTCTGATAAGGGTTGAGTAATTTGAGTAGAGTGGTACTATAACTTCCTTGGACCTGAATGCCATACCACTACCAATAAGTTAAGTTACACAGAATGACTTTTAATTATCTTATCTACATATTGGTCAAAAGCCAGATTGCTGTCTACATATGTTCCCAAATCTCTTACTACTGGGTTGACTCTTAAAGGCATTTTATGAAAGGAGTAGTTAATTTGACTTGACAGCTTACCAAAGGGCATCATAATGCATTTTTTTGGCATTGAGTTTTATGCTATCGCTTTGGCACCAGTCATTTGTGTGTGTTATACCCACTTGTAAGATGGTGGTGTCTTGAGGGAATCTATAATATCTCCAAAATTATAGTAATCTATAAACTTAGTGAGCCAGAGGCCTCTAAAACTAGCCTTGACTTCCAAAAAGTGATGCCAACCAGGAGCAGAACCAGCACAGAGCCCTGGGATACTCCACTAGTGACCAGTCCCTTAGAGGTGGTCTCACCGATCTTGATTTCTTTGTTCCTATCTGTGAGTCAACTGGCAATCCAACAAATTATATAAAAGTTTACATTTAGCTAAGAGAGCTTGTCTACAATGTCTGAGCGAAGTACTGTATCAAATGGCTTAGCCAGGTCATGATGCACTATATGCATGGTTTTGTCCTCATCCATTGCCTTGGTAACTATCTCAAAGAAGTCTACTAGGTTAACTAGGCATGACCTTCCCTTAACAAAGCCAGATTGGAATGAGATCAGTGTCTGCAGGTTGCCAATGCCCTTGTTTATCATTTCCATGATAATTCATTCCATGGCTTTGCAGATTAGACTTGCTAGACTGATGGTCAGTATGGTAGTTCCCTGACTCAGTTAATGGTCTGTCCTTGTACAGGGGAATGACTGTTGCAGTCCTCTTTTCACATGGAACATAGTCTATTTCAAGGCTGTAGATGAAGAATGCTTCAATTGGTACTGATAGGTCATGTTTTAGACTGCTTTGGAGGCAACCAACAAAGCTGTCAGGTCCCATGGAGGTGGTGTTCTTGGCTTTAGAAAGTGCTGCCAAAAGTCTAGGGGAGACAGGTGCAACCCATCCTTAGCAAAGCAATGTGGTCTTCTGACTATGTTCTCCCATGCTGACTGGTACGGGATACCCTTGGAGTGACACCAGAAACTAAGCCAATTATTAAAATCAATCATTTTAGGTTCATCTTGTGGCATCATCCTTGGTGCAGGTAGAATGCTGTTCAATTCAAGGCTCATACCTATCTACAACACATATTCTGATTGATCCATTATGTCTCTTTTCATGTAGTCCAGTGAGGTATGTCTCAGTTCATTTACACCCACATGGACTATGATAGAATCATATTGGTACATGGGGTGCAGTAACTTGAGTGCATGTTTGATATTGCACAGCCTGGCTCCAGCTAGGCAACTAAATGTTATATTCTCCTTGTCCATCTTAATGAGTGCTGATTTATGTGTCACATAATGTGGTCCCCAATGTCAAGAGTATTAGGTAAACTGTACACTTGCCTCGTAGACTTTGCACTTGGGGACCTTTAGTGTATGCTTATGTGAGATATTTGGTGTTGCTTCAGTGATTGCTGAGGAGCTATGCTGCCATTAGGTGGCTTTGGATGTCTTTGAGATTTGGGAAAATTTTATTTTAAACACCTCAGCTAAAGGTAATCTATGTGTGTGGTGAGCAGTCTGTGTGAGGGATGTAATGTGGGTATTCCTGACAACCTCATTTGTATGTGAAATCTTTGCCCCCAAGAAAGTTGTGTATTTGCATCTCCCACATACTGTGTTATTTTATTTAATGATTAAGTAGTTGTCTGAGGACATAAAACAATGGCTACATTGCTGTAGGATGCCCAAATCTGCCAAGCTGGTCACAGAAATATTTGGAAATTGTATATCCACGTTGTCTGGTCCTGTAATAGTGTTGGCTATTTAGGATTATGGATTGGGTTTTAACAGGGACTCCTAGAATATTTTCAGGGGTTAAGGGCAGGATGTTGTATAATGCTAGGATATGTAATGTTATTCACCGCACAAGCTAGCTGTTCCAAGGTTATTTCTATAAAATGCCACACTGTTTAACAGGTTTCAGATATAATCCTAACTGTATAGGAAAATTTTACAGTCTAGGCATTTGGTAGTTACAGGGTACTGCTAACTACCATGCCTGATGGAAAGCTCTGCATAGAGAAAAAAAGCTTGAAATCCAACGCTTCTGTCCTTTAGCCAATAAATAACATCACTTTGAGCTTCCTGCAGTGCTTCCCAACTCAGAGAGACTAAGCAAACACATTCTGTTACAAGATGTTTGAGCCACAAATTTCTTTAGTAAAACCACAGCAAAAGCAGCTCTCAAGTACAGATTAGACAACAACCAACCAATCAAGTAAGTCCCTGGCGAATTCACACTTCTACAAAGTGATTTGGAGCCACACAGAATAGAAAAGTCAACAAAATGAGAAATGGCTATTTTGCCACAAAATTAAATAAATTCTTTAAGTGCTCAGAAACAGTAGTGAACACTGTATAAAGCAAGTGCAAGTAGAGTTAATGAAGAAAATATTCTTATCTGAGCTTGGATGGCTGTGGATGCAGTTGAAACACTGGAAAAGCATTACACAGTTCTATGTAAGTGAACAAAGATCTTTGCCACTTGCCTGATTTATAGTAGAGAAAAAAGCTTGTAAACTGATTCCCATGCCTTCTAGCCAATAAACAACCACACAGTGAACTTCATCCAGTGCTTCCCAACCCAGAGAGCCCAGGAAAACTCCTTCTGCCAAAGATGTCTGACCCTGGAATCTATTAATGTAAAAGTATAGTGAAAGCAGCTCTGAAGTACAGATTAATCAACAAACAACAAACACCTAAACAGCTAAGTTCTTGGCTAATTCATACTTCTGCAAAGAGATTTAGAGCCATACAAACTAGAAATAACAAGAAACAGAGAAATTACTATTTCTGCCACAAAATTCAGTAAGTGCTTTAAAATGCACAAAACAGTAGTGATCACTGTATACGGCAAGTACGAGTGCAGTTAATCAAGAAAATATTCTTATCTTATCCTGGATGGCTCTGGCTGCAGTTGAAACATTGGAAATGTGCTGCAGACATCTCTGTAAGTGAAGCCTTAGAACTTTCCTGATTTATAGCACAGAAAAAAGATAAACAACCATGGGCTTCCTCCAGTGCTTCCCAAGTCAGAGAACTGAAGTAAACTCCTTCTGCCACAAAATGTGTGACCCTGGAATCTGTTAACGTAAAGCACAGCAAAAGCAGATTAAATAAACAACGAGCAGTGCATCCCAACTCACAGAGCCCCAGTAAACTCCTTCTGTCGCAAGATGTATGATACCGGATATCTTAATGTAAAAACAGAGCAAAAGCATCTCTCAATAAACAAACAATGTCTGAACAGTGACATCCCTGTCTAAGTCTCCCTTCTGTGAAGAAATTTA
>NC_056743.1:1624477511-1624577511 GCF_019279795.1 Protopterus annectens | reverse complement strand
AACAAATGAGGCATCTGCAATAACATACTTTATAAGTTTATCAAGCAATTTGTTTTTTTTTTCAGTCATAGTTATACTCTAATAGATCCTTGTCAACATTATAGGGCCATCTATTCTCAATTCAGGCATAGCTCATCTTTCTTGATTTCAGTATGTGTTTATTGATTTTTTATTTATCCTTTGCTGACAGGGTTAGCCCCACTAAGTTAGTTGTCTCTTTACAGGGGAAACCTAAGGTAGTGTTCATAGGTATATGGGAAATTTGGCCCTGGGTATAAAGGAACTTCCCCTACTCATTAGGAGAGTGCTTTATATGATCATGGAGCAATGGTGACCTGGAGAATAGAGCTCAAGGAGATCCAATGTGGCAGATGGCACAGAGATGGATGCCGGTGCAATGTTTGAGGCTGTACAGGATTTTGAGGAGCTGTTTCAGCAAAATTTCTTTGTATCATTGGAAGCAAATGCCCAAAACAATGATGGATGTTTTATTGCATCCATCCAGTTGGGAGGGTTATGGGATGATATTTTGGGTGAATTGTTGTTGCAGAGTGAGTGAGAGAGTGGATAAAATGCTTCATGGGGTGAACATATGGAGAATATCCAATAGGAGGAATTGAAAGCCATTTTAAAAGACGATTGCCAGAAAACGAAATCATAAGCTGAGACTGTTAAGGAAACTGCAGGGAAAGGGGTAATGGATGAACAGAAGGAAGGAAATATCAATACTCAAAGGAAATCCATGGTAAGAATTCAGAACAAAGAAAAAAAATGGACAAGTATGACATTTAGGATTATTTCATCATCCCATCAGGAGTGAAGGCTCATGAAGTAAGAGTTTTTATTCTTATTCATAAAGAGACATTTAGTGACATCATTTTTGAGACTGGTTCTGTTGTAGAAAGTTTTGTGCGGAGTATGAAAAGAAAAAGAACTGTTATTCATGGTGCTGTTATGTGGTTAAAGTATTTCACAGAAAAACAAAAACAGAAAACGTTAAATTTTGAACTGAAGTTGGAAAAGAGACTTTAAAGAGACATTTAAGCAAACTTTGTAAAGTAGTTATGGACATTAGCAATGTGTATGATAACAGATAATTATGGACTAGTGAATGGGACTGTCATGTTGTACTGAAAATGAATAAAGAAAAAATATTTTTCATATCCCTAGTATGATAAATGTAGAAGGTAACAGGGGTGTTGTAAAATATTTGGATAACCTAAATCATGTTTTTCCCCTGTTGAAATGATGATCATTTGATAAGTAACTGTGATATGAGAAAATGTTATATTTCTGTGGAAAATGTCATGATGTAAAAACTGACTTGAAATGTTACAAATGTAATAAAACTGAGCATTTATGGATGGATTGTATTCTAGAGAAAAAAGACGAAGGAGAAGAAATGAAAGTGAGGGCAGTATGCAGGGGAAGAAATGTTCCCAATAAAAGATAAAGAAGATGTAGTGAAGCAAGATTAGGGTAAAGATAAAGATAAGGAGAAAGAGAAAAACAAAACAGAAGAGAACACATTACAGAAGAAGGTTCTGACATAAGTGATGAGGAAGATATAAATTGGAAAATAGTGAAAAGAAAAATAATTCTGTTGTCAAGGCAATAAGACAGAAAAAGAAAGTTTAAAGGGAGAAACATAAAAAAGGAAAGGAAATGGATAATGCAAATGAGATCAGTACTTCAAATGTACACAATTTCTGGTAAGCTACAACATAGACATAATGACAACTTATTATTATTATTATATTATTATGAGTTATTTAAGTAAATATAATTAATATTAAAAATACAAGTAGAAAAATACATACCCCAAATTGGTGCGATGTTCATATAATATTATTGGAAGATTTAACAGTTTCGACATGGAAGAGATTACAAAGAAACTTTGGGCAATATGGAACCTAAGAAGATAATGGGAAGATGAACTATTGTAGATCTCAGATGGCATAATCAGGTATATAGAATTGCAGTACTGCATACCTAGGTTACAAGTAAAGAAAGAGAAAATGTATTACTTATGAATGTATTAGAGATGTAAATTTCCTTATGAAAAGTGCTACTTGCATTACTGATAAAGGGATAAAAATTCCAGTCATGTTCATTTATGCAGATGACATTATATTGATTATGAGAAACAAAGTCTGGATGAAAGAAGTCATATGTTATGTACATCATTGTTTAAACATAATAGGCATGACTTTAAATAAGAAAAAAGGTAAAACACTGGGTGATATAGTAAAGATAGGAGGAGTATCTTTTTCGAAGAAAGAAATATCTGTGTTAGGAACACAATCTGTAGGTAAAAATGTAATTATGGAACATTGGAATAGGAAAATATATGAAATAAAGGAACATTGTTATATTTGAAAAACATACAAGCTGATGTTTAATAAAAATGTTTATTTTATTAATTAAATTATACTGAGGAAGTTATACTGAGGAAAGAATGCATATTTAACTAGTGTCTATGAAAAAGAAATATTACAATAAATGTTTTCTTTTATATAGGGTTTGAGATTGAATCCAATGAAAAGAGGAGTTTTTTATATATGGATAAGGAAGATGGAGGTTTAGTATTACTTAACACAATTGGTTATCCTGCTTTTTTGAATTTGTATAACATTTTGTTTTAAATAAATAATAAAAATATGAAGTTAGCAGTACATTTGCTAAAGTATAAATATGAGCAGCATTGGGATATGTTAAAAATTCAAAAGAGGAAAAGAATATATAAGCAAAGAAATGAGAGGTTATAAAGAAAAAAATATTTTATAGAAAATAAAAATTAATGAAAAAGAAAATGAGAAAGAAGTGTGGTATAAAATATCAGAATACAATATTATTATGTTAATCCTTGGACTGAGCTAATAAATGCAAAAGTTAAAGCTATAAAAGAAGCTCACTCTTTAACAACAATTCATCCAAAATATCATCCCATAACATTCCCAACAGAAGGGTTTCAATAAAGCATTCATCATTGTTTTGGAAATTTTGCTTCCAATGAAACAAAGAAATTTTGCTGAAACAACTCCTCGGAATCCTGTACAGCCTCAAACAACCCTGAGCCAGTAATAAGCGAGTAGAATGCCAACATTTTTGTGGAGATTATAGATGAATATATCACCAGCAAAAAGAAATATGCTTTATAAAAAATCAGTGAAAGAGTTGCTATTTATGGGGGCAAAGAAAAAATACAGAATGTGTTTTCTTTACAGTGCATAAATGTTGCAAAAATGTGGAAAAACTATGTGAAAAAAGTTCTTTGAAAATATAAAGAAGATTAAATAAATATGGATATGATTATGCATAGATATTATAATCATAATAAGTAATATGTTAGTAAAGTAGATAAAATATTATTCTACATTGTGTGGGTCATTTGGAATGAAAGGATAAATTAAATAATAATAATGGTAAATGGAGACTAGCAGTAATTTTAGGAAAAATTAGATGTGGTTGTGGAAAAAGAAGTGGGAGTCAAATCAGGATAATGATGATAGAAGTTTAACACAATAATGAAATGTATGATATTTATGACTGTATGACAATAATGGAAAGGAATGGAAAATTGTACAGTATATAAATTGTAAATATGAAAGCTTGTAAAGAGTATTGTAAATAACGTTTTAAATAAAGAACACCTACTTTTTTCAATAGGTGCTGTGGGATCATTTATAGGTTCATAGATGTGTAGTAGACTAATGACCACTGGAGTCATTTTAAGCCCAGCCATTCATCTCAATCTCTGACAAGTTCTGGTACCCTTGGGAAGTGTAAACAGGGGCTTATGAAATAAAACATTTAAAAGTAGGAGCCTGGAAGATGAACCATTTACAGGCTGCATTTGCCCATTAGATACTTGAACAATAAGTGGGAAGGTCACTGAAAAACCAATCAGTAAAAACAAAATGAAAACTCAAGTAAAGCTAGAACTTCCACTGAGTGACCTCCCAAACCTCTTGTATGAGAGGCACATGGGATAAATGCAAATGACTATTATGAACATCAGGTGTTTCAGCTAATTGGCGATTCTAAATGCCCATGACTTGTTTCGTCATTTTAATGGACAGTTTCAGGTCAATAAAACCAAACCCCGCTAGCTGTGGATATGCATATTTTGGCCTTGCTATGACCTCATCAGCACAGCACAAGCAGAGTGTTTGACTAAGCATAAGAAACACAGGGCTGTTATACACAGCTGATATCCATTATCATTAGGGTCACTGCAAAAATATCCCAAACAACAAACTAAAACAATAAGTGAGAAGGTCACTGAAAAACCAATCAGTAACAACAAAATGAAAAGTCCAGTAAAGCTAGAACTTCCACTGAGTGACCTCCCAAACCTCTTGTATACAAGGTTATCAAACCAAGAGCCATTTTAAGCCTAGCCACCCCTACCCCAGATTTGCCAAAATATTGCCTATGTGCCAATACCACATGAAATTTAATGGTTAATATCTAGGGCTGTACACATCAAATGCTCACAGGCTGCCTCCATCCATTAGGGACACAGATGCCAAACCAGAGATAAATTTGTGGTTTCCCATTCTGTGGTTCAAGTTACATCTTAATAGGATTAGAGATAAGCTTTGCTTCACATGGAAAGCATTTTCCAGAAAAGGAGTAATCTTTGAGACATGTACCTGTCCCTCCAGTGTGCCATGTTGATGCCACAAATTATATTTAGAACCTGAAAACATGTATTTTGGATTCTGTTTTGTTTGCAGATGTGCAATAAATCTATCAGTGTTGGATCAGAGGATGCCTTGTAGACTACGCATACATCTCTGCACAGTATTCTGTAGGAGACTTAATACAGGGATAGGGTTCTGAGATGGTCAGTATAAGCTCTAGAGTTATCCCCTATGTTCTTTGTTTGTGAGAAACCTCTGTGGTCTCCCAAGCTGATGCATATGCCTTGTAAGGTACATGCAGAAAGGAGAGTTTTATTCGATGGTTGGTGTGATGAGTACAGTGGAAAAATGACCTCCTTGGATATGGATGCTATGGCCTTACTTACAGATTCTACAATGTAGAATGATTTTCTCCACTGTTGACACAGGATGATCAAAGGTCTGGTTGCTGTCAACATACATTCCCAGATCTCTGACCAATGAGTCTACTTTTAGGGGTGTAGTATCAATTTGGTTATTTCCAGTGGTGGCTGTCTTTCTAAAGAGTGCTGTTATGTTTTTTTTTTTTTTTTTGCATTGAGTTTAGTCTAGGGCTTTGTCATTAGTTGTTTGTCTGTGCCATTCCATCTTTAAGGGTCTCTCTCTCTCTTTAGGAGATTAAATGATCATTCTTAGTTGTTGGTCTTTTGCAAAACTCATCAGCCAGATACCCATGATGTTTGCCTTAACTTCAAAGAATTATATGCTAAAAATCTGAATCTGGATGATTTTAAAATGGTTTAAGTCCTTAGCAATACTAGTGGCCATCACAAAGTTCTAGCTGAAGTTGGCACTAGGACATATTGTAATTGGATGGCCCCTTGCCATGAGGATTGGTGTAGCCAGTCTTCCTCCAGACAGAATAGCAAATATTCAGTCCAGCATTACTTTGCTTCTGTCTTCTCCAAAGATGACAACTACTCTGTCCCTCGAGGTTATTGGACTAAAGGCAACATTGGCATCCTTGGTCTCCTTGGTGAGGTGCAAGATGTGGATTGTCAAATGGACACTTAAAGTCAAGTGAATTCAAAATCTGGACCATGTTCTTTTCAGTTCAGATCTCAGTGGTTTGCCATCAATATCTTCATACAAGAATGATCTTGTGGAAACAGCACAGACTCTAAATGCTGCCTATCAGGGGAAGATTTGAATAGAGCAACTACTTTGGCCACTGTGGTGTGCAGTATCCTATAGATAGGAGAATGCAAATTATAGACTGAGTACTCTGTCAGAGCTAGCCACTCAACAGTGTAAAAACTGGTTCTAGGTAACTGGGTCACATTGACTAATGTCACCAAAATTGACTGGTATTTGCCATTCAGGACCCGGCCTACTCCAATGTACTCCAGAGACCCATGCTAATGGTGGGAGAGGTCTATGTACCCCTTCAGTATGTGCCTGCCATGAAAAGCCCAGCAACCCTGGGCCAGTAAGCTACTGGCAGGCCAATGTCCAGTTGCCCAGCTTGGAGTACCTGAGATAGTTCTGTTGTACAAAAGCTGGATGTGAAACCAATCAACTTACCAAACGTGACATAAGAAGTGCTGTGCTGCAATTCATACATGTTCACTGACAGGATGGAGTTAGGAAGTGGATGATGTGATGGTAAGAAGGAGGCTTGACATCCCATGTATCCAGGATGCAAGATTATTTGGCAGTGCAGCAAATACACTTGGCTTGAGAACCACAGTCTACAACTTAAGAGGACAAACTAGAAAGGGTGTGGGAATTGTGGTGGGGTAAAGGCTTCATAAGGCAGTGAGGGATGTTATCTAAATTACTGACAGGTTCATGGTAATCGGACTCCAGTGTGAGGACAGGGCAGTATTCATAATCTCAGCCTATGCCACAAAGCTGGGTTGAGATGCTCAGGATAAGAGTGCATTCAGGAAGCAATAGCAGGAACTTCTAGATAAAGCAAGACAACTAGAGCTTACATTAATTATGGGGGAATTGAATCCATATATCAGAACAGACAGAACAGGATATTAGTAATGCCTTGGTCCACATGGGTGGGGCAAGAGGAATAAAGAAGGAGAGGTCATTCTAAAGTTCTGTCTGGCAAATGGATTGATGGGGGTCAACTCATGCTTCAGCAAAAGAGTCAGTCATAAGATCACATACAAGAGTGGCTAAGTGTATCTCAGTTAGATGTCCTCCTAGTAAGGAAAGAGTATTGAGGTAGAATTAGTAAATACAGAGTTATCCCACAACATAAACCACTAGTTGCCACAATCACCTGCAAGCAGTGTTCATAAAAGGGTCTATGGTCAAAAAGGACTAGGCTGAAGACCTGGAAGCTGACTAAAGAGAAAGTACAAGAGTTCCTGGAAACACTGAGGACTGCAGCACCTCAGTAAGAACAGAAAACTGTTGACGTTGAAGAAGAATGGCAGTACCTTATATCAAGATATGTGAGGACTATAGAACAGATATGAAGCCAAGCCAAGTATAGAAATAAGGTACATAAGGAAAGCTGGTGGTGGAATACAGATGTCCAGGAAGTCATTAAAAGAAAGAAGCAGTGCATGAAAACCTGGGAGATAGAAAAGATGGACCAGGCTAAGAAGGAATACCAGTTAGAGCACTTGCAATAGCAAAGAACAAGGCATCAGACATTGTACCAGCTTCTGGAAAATGACTCAATAGATGGTATAAAGAAAATCTATGAGGTCGCAAGGCAAAAACAGAAAGATAAAGAAGGTAGCCATCAGTCACCCTTCATAAGAGATGCCAGAAAAAACCTGTTCACCAGTACACAGAACATCAAAGGCAAATGGAAGGAGTACTTTCAGTAGTTTTTGAATTAGAAAAAAACACAGACGCTATACTGCCCCAGACACAGACAACAATGAAGAAGAGGAGTCCACCACAGAAGAAGTAAGATCATCACTAAGAAAAATTAAATCAGGTAAAGCAGCAGACTCAGATGAGGTCAGGGCAGATTTGAACAAGATATCAGGAGAATTATGGGAGAAATGTCAACTGAGGGTACTCATACAAGTATGGGCAGAAAGGATTATCCCACTAGAAAGGAGAATAAGCATAACAGCACCAGTGTAGATGTACAAATGGGAGTTTTATAATCATGGGCAGTATAGAGATAACAAACTCCTGTCAAGCTGCATGACAGTTTTGGAGAGGGTAATTGCTAAATGAATATGCAGAGCAGTAGAATGTAAGGAGGGAGACCAGCAAGTCAAATGCAGGTGATGATGCAGCACAAAAGATCCAGCTTTTCCAGTGAGATAGATAGTTGAGAGGAAGCTAAAGATGAGGAAAGAGTCAAACAGGTAATTCTTAGACAGGGTCCCAAGAAAACTGATTTGGATGGTGCTCTGATGGTTCAAAGTCCCAGAATCATTGCTAGAATGAGTACAGGCTATGCACAACAGACCAATGAAACAAGTATGAACAATGTCAGGACTCATAAATAGGTTCCCAGTGGGAGTGGGTTTGAATCCGAGTTCAGCTCTGAGCCCACTACTATTCATACTGGTGCTAGCCTATGTTAGTAAACAGGCTGCAGGCATACCTCTCAACCTGGAAACATCAAAAATCTGGACAAAGGTCCATGTAAAATAGATACAAATCTGTACATGGGTTAACATAAAATGTGCATACATAATTATGTAACCCCACCTTCTCCAATGGAATTGTGGAATAACAACTTTCAAATGCAAACCGAAGAACAGACAACAAAAATAAGGTCTCAGAGTCAGACCCTGTAGTAAATGGTAACTATGTAGCAATGATATTCACTGGGAAGGGAGAAGATGATGAATCGTAGGATTTTGTTTTGGTGACTTGCAGTATGGCCTACTGATCAGTGATGTAGCTTGATTGTGCCACCTGAGGCGGTCTTTGAGTTTGTGCCCTTCCCCCCTCACAAAATAATGGTCGAATGTGGCCCCCATACACATCCCCCCACAGCCATTCCAATGTCCCATTACTTGGCTATTTTGCCCCATTTACTACAAGCACTGTAATATGCATATCGCTTTACTTCTACAATGATTATTTGGATTTTATTTAAAAACGTTTAATTTACATTTTATAGCACAAACACTAATAGAAATCTGCTAAATAAAGCAATACAGTCTCACAATAAAAACAGACTTAGCATTAAACTTTTCTGCCCTTGAAACTCACATTCATTGAGACAGCATTGAAACCCACATTCAAAGAAAATGCAAAAGTCATCTAACTAATTCTACATTAAAGAGATCTGCAACTAATGAAGTGGTTGCTGCTAGAAAACAACTTCATATTTCATTGTTTCATCTATAAATAAAGTGCCTGTTGCCCTTGAAAAATAAATTGCCTATGTTACATTAAAAAAATGATAAGCTAGTAATATTGCAATAGGGAATGGATGGCAAACTGATAGCAGGTTCATAGTTACTAGGTATCTCCACCAAAGAGGACATTCGCAGGACTGCAGCATCCAATCCCTTTAAAAGTACAACTCAGTGCAGTATTAGCAATCCATCTACATAATGTGGGAGTAGAACCCAGCACCTTCTGCATCAAATGCAACCTGTTGCAACCTGTCCTACCTGTTGTGCTACTAACAACACAAACAGACTTGGCATAAGCAGCACTAAATGTCTCTCCCCTTGAAGAACCATGCAGCACAAGAAATCTGGAAAAAGCCAAAATTTATTGAGGGAGGGACAAAGGCCCCAACCCAGGGACACATTTCAAACATTGCTTGTATAATCTTAGAAAGTTGCTAGAATAAAATGTTTTGTGTTAACACTGGTTTCCTGAAAGATAGGAAGACTGAAACTTGAATGGTTATCATTATTTAGTGAATTTATTTCTCAATGATTTGCCAGAAAACCACACATTTTAAGAGAACAGACCAAATGTATGAGCCAAACATTCTGTGAAACTTTGGACAGTTGAGAAACTCCTTGAATCATGAGTGGTGGTATGGGTTGAGAATTTAGGGTCTTGCTCCTTGTACCCAAGGTAGAGGGTTTAAGTCTGAGTAACCCTACCTTACTGGGACATTTTACACACACACACACACACACACACACACACACACACACACACACACACACACACACACACACACACACACACACACACACACACACACACACACACACACACACACACACACACACACACACACACACACACACACACACACACACACACACACTCCCACATTAAGAAATGCACTTGCAACCTGAACTAGCAGGAACTACTCCCATTAAGAAATGCACTTGCAACCTGAACTAGCAGGAATTAAGTAAATGCTGTGTCTCCAGTTAAGTCTCGGGATACAGTTGCAGAGCCATTAATAAAATACACTGCATGCACACACTTCAATGCAAAGGGAACTAGAGCCATTAATAAAATGCACTTGAAGAACCATTAAGAAATGCACTTGCAGCCCGAACTAGCAGGAATTAAGTAAATGCTGAATTTCCACTTAAGTCTTGGGATACACTTGCAGAGCCATTAATAAAATACACTGCACACACACACACACACACACACACACACACACACACACACACACACACACACACACACACACACACACACACACACACACACACACACTCCCCCATTAAGAAATGCACTTGCAATCTGAACTAGCAGGAATTACTCCCATTAAGAAATGCACTTCCAACCCGAATAAGCAGGAATTAAGTAAATGCTGTGTTTCCAATTAATTCTCGGGATACACTTGCAGAGCCATTAATAAAAAATACTACATGCACACACTTCAATGCAAAGGGAACTAGAGCCATTAATAAAATGCACTTTCAGAGCCATTAAGAAATGCACTTGCTGCCTGAAGTGGCAGGAATTAAGTAAATGCTGTCTCTACTTACGTCTCGTGCCATACACGTCAATGCAAAAGATACACTTGCAGAATAAAATACACTGCACACACTTCAATCCAAAGGGAACTAGATAGCACTAGCAGCAGTAATCAAATGCACTTGCAGGGCCAATAATAAAATACACTTGCAGCCTAAACACTCAGGAATTAAGTAAATGCTTTGATCCAAAATACAGTTGCAGAGCCTGAACTATCAGGAATTAAGAACCTATATATATATATATATATATATATATATATATATATATATATATATATATATATATGCATATATATATATATATATATATATATATATATATATATATATATATATATATATATATATATATAGATATATATATGGATATATATATATATATATATATATATATATATATATATATATATTATATGGATATATAAATATATATATATATATATATATATATATATATATATATATATATATATATATATATGGGTAGGACGGCTTGCACTTGTCACCCCTGGGCTTTCGGATATTGGCAAAGGCTCTTGCCACCCCCATAGTGCCTTTTTTAGGCAAGGCTCAAAAGACAAACCCACCTCCATAGGTATCACAAGGGATAAGAAACTGAGTAATGCTACTCAACGCCAGAAGTTTTAACCTCAAGATGCACGCACTCAAATCTCTCCTTAGCATGGAGAACATTGATATCTGTGCAGTAACAGAAACCTGGTTCAAGGCTCTTGAGAGCACCCCAGCACTACCAGGTTATACCTCATATCATGTTTTTCGGCCCCAAAACTTGGACCGAACCACAAAAGGAGGGGGACTGTCAATATTCATCAAAGATACCCAAACCTCCAGGTTGGTGGCACAGCACAAAGCATCAGAGACTATCCATGTGCAACTAACAGTGGGTAAAACTGCCTTCCAGTTTATAGACTGCTACAGACCACCCTCTCAAACACAGGAACCCCACGCGGCCTTCCTGAGAACACTGGAAAATATGAAGGTCTCTCCATACACCATTATATTGGGCGACTTCAACTACCCTAACATAGACTGGGAGCATTACTCTAGCTCCAACACCCTAGCCCAAAGGTTCCTAGAATTTATAAACTCAAATGCTATGGAACAACTTGTTGCCACTCCCACAAGAGGGGAAAACATACTGGACCTGATCATCACCAACATGGGGACTCTATGCTCCAGACCAGAAGTGTATCCCTCACTGGTAAGATCAGACCATAAACTAATCTCACTAGATATTCACATCCCGACCCCAGCCCCTGCCCAGAAAACCACAGTGAAAAACTTCTCTAAAGCAAATTTCACTCTCCTCAAAACCGAGGTGGAATCCTTCAAAGCCCCTGGGCCTGTGGAAAATACGTCCCAGACCACAGAATCCTTTATAAACGCATTCTGTGAACACCTTCAGGAATGCATGGATCATGCAATCCCAAATAAAACCAAGACCCAATCCTCCAAAGGCAGGCATGCTGTCTGGTGGACCCCAGCCATAAACAAACTATACAATAGAAGGAGGAAGCTACTACATGATAGAGCAAAATCCCAAAAAGGGAAGGCATCTCTGATCAGTATTAGCAAAAAACTACGGGCACTCATAAAATCATCTACGGCCAGCTTCGAGAGAAAAATTGCACAGGACACTAAGCATAATCACAAGGCTTTCTTTAGTTATGTTAGGAACCTGGGTGGGAATTCCCAGATATTCTCAGAATTAGTCCAAAATGACAAAAAATACACTGAACCCAGAGACATTGCCAACATCTTGACTGACAGGTTCAGCGCAAACTCCCCCCCCCCTTTCCCACCAAAAGGGCAAATATCTATCCCAGCAGAGTGCTGCCCCCCCTGACATCTCAGATGCTCAGGTAAGAGCTGCCCTCTCCAAAGCAGAAAACACAGCATCAATGGGACCAGACGGTGTCCCGGGCTGCGTCCTACATGGACTCCAAGAAGAACTAAACCCAAACATAAAACTACTGTTCAATCTCAGCCTTACTACAGGATATGTACCCAAAGAGTGGCGTACAGCAACAGTGGTCCCTCTCCACAAAGGTGGTGCCTCAACAGATCCTGGAAACTATCGCCCCATAAGCCTGACTAGCTTGGTCTGCAAAGCTATGGAAAGGATCATCATGGACCTCATAAATAAAGATATTGAGGACCTACAGACAGTGTATCCTACCCAGTTCAGCTTTAAGGGCAGATCCTGCCTCTTAAACCTGTTCAATTTCTTTGAAACAGTCACCAAGGCCATTGACGAGGGGAAGGTGGTCCACACAGCCTACCTGGACCTTGCAAAAGCCTTCTATACAATACCCCACTCAGGCATTATATAGAAGCTCACCAGCTTAAATATAAACCCCTGTGTCACTAGATGGGTTGCAAACTGGCTCAAGTACAGAACCCACATGGTTAGAATTGCTGGAGCTATGTCAGACTTCAAACCAGTTACAAGTGGCATCCCACAAGGCTCAGTCCTGGGACCTCTCTTGTTCGGTACATATTTCTCGGAGGTACAGGCTAACACGGAAGGACTGTGGCTGACCAAGTTCGTAGATGACTGCAAACTGGGCGCCATAATCGACTCTCCAGCTGACACAAGCATCTTACAAAAGGGCCTCATAGTAACAGACAACTGGTGCCAGAGCCATGGCCTCAAGCTAAATGCCAAAAAGTGTATAGTCATCCCCTTTGGCAAAAATGGTGCCCACAAATTACCACATAGGTGGTAATCCATTAAGTACGGAAGAAGTAATTAGGGACCTGGGGACCCACGTTGATAGCAATCTCTCATTTGACAACCACGTGGCCAAAGTGGTTAGAAAAACATTTTATAAAGCCCACCTAATCATGAAGGGATTCACATCTAGATCAGGGGAGGTCATCGTGCCTCTTTACTCATTCCTCATCAGGCCCATAATTGAGTGCAATGCCCCTTTTGGGATGTACCTTACCAGACACCTGCAGCAAATGGAAAGACCCCAAAAGTACCTCACCAAGATGATCAAAGGGCTCAAACAGATGCCATATGCTGCCCGGTTAAAGAAACTCCAGCTCTACTCAGTGGCATACCGCCTGCTCAGAGGCGATCTGTGCCTGACGTATAAAGCCATGTCCCACCCGGAATTAATGGACATGCTGCACCTCAGAAAATTCAAATACCATCGAGCTACGAGCTCGAGAGACTTGAACCTCAGCATTGAAATAAATAGGACATGCTGAAGGGACAGATTCATAACCCAGAAGCTCCCTTCACTCTGGAATAAAATCCCAGTCCAGGTTAGACAGAGTCCCTCATTGACTCTCTTCAAGAGGAATCTTGATGAGTGGATGGGAGATAGTAGGTTTACCCCGGGTATCACTTCTGTGTCACTGTTAGACAGAGGCACAGTATACTAACCTCAAAAAAGGGCATAGCAAAATTCATTTAAAATGGGTGGCAAAAGCCAAACACACTCTGGCTAGGCTTATAAATGCCCCAGGGCAGATAGCCTAGTATGAACCTATGAACCTAAGTAGCTAGCAGTATTGAATGCACCTTTTCTCATACACCCCTCCCCCCTTAGTACACTACACAGAGCCCGAACTAGCAGGAATTAAGTAAATGCTTCAATCAAGAATACACTTGCAGAGCCTGAACTAGCAGTAATCCGTTTTTCACACCCCCATCCCCGTTAGTACACTACACCTGCAGAGCCAAACTAGCAGGAATATTGTAAATGTAAAATCTCGTGCCACACACTCTCAATGCAGCAAGAAATTAATTAAATGCTTCAATTGAAAATACACTTGCAGAGCCTGAACTAGCAGTAATCCATTTCTCACCCCCCCCCATGTTAGTACACTACACTTGCAGAGCCGAACTACCAGGAATAATGTCTATATGTAAACTCTTGTGCCACACACTGTCAATGCAGCAAGAAAATTTTTTTTTTTTTGCCTTATCTGGACGAGTACTATGCATACTGCCATAAAACCCATGGACCTGCCTTAATAAACTCCATGGACCAGTGAATTTAAATTAAGTAATGGCTCAAATTCTAATAGGCTGTCTGTCTGCCTCATGCTGACATCATCGCACATGCCCTGCATGTGATGACATCAGTCACAGTCCAAAAAAAAAAAAAAATCCAGGAAATTCAAAAATTAAAGGGACCACTCAGGAATTCATGGCACCCCAATATTTTGCCCTCAAAACTGATATTTACCGAGGAATTCAATATTATTGAGAGATATGGTTGGCGGAGACAGATTAATAAAGTTGAAGTATGAAGACAAGACTCTGAACAAGAACTTCAGCAAAGGATAGGGGAATGGAAATCAAAGCTGAAGGCACATGGGATGAAAATGGGTACAGGTAAGATAGTTGTAATAGCAACAAATGGGGGGATCAGAAGAATCTGAGAAGTGAGTTAGCAGGGAAAATAGGGGAACAAGTTAGCAGCTTCAAGTACCTTGGTGGAGTGGTTGAAGAGAAGGGAATTTTGAATGAGGAAGTCAACGCTAGAGCTAATGGGGCTGCACTCAACTGGCACACATTGACGGGGGGGGGGGGTAGTGTATGACAAAGGAATACCAAAGAAGCTGAAAAGTAAGATGTACAAACAGTGGTGTGACCAGAACTACTGTATGGTCCAGAAACCTCGGCAGTGAAGGCAGAGCAGTTGAGAAAACTGGAGGTGATGGAGATAATGTGCCTGAGGTGGGTGGTAGGATACACACCATGGGACAGATGAAGAAAAGAGGATATCAGAACAAGAGCCTAAGAACACCCAATTGCAGAGAAGTCAAATAGAGCAGATTAGTAGCCATTTTAACTTTTGTCAAAAAAAGGAATTCCTCATCCTTAGTATCACAAATGGTCTGTGAAACATTTGTGAGAGGGTTTGTCATATGTATTCCTCACCACAGGGACCTGTATGTCCCTGGAACTTACATTTCATGCTGGAAATGTGATGTTGCTTCCTTATGAACCTGCAGCTAAAGTACATATTAAGTACTTATTAGAGAAGACATTTTCTTTGAGGTGGTTACCTCAGCCAGAATAGTTTCTAAAATTCAAGCTTCCTATTATTAACTTCCGTATATTATATTCTGTTAAGACAAAGTGTTCTTGCTTTCTAACCCAAAACTAGCAATGGAAATGAATCCTACTCAGTCAGTTTTCCTTTATCCTTCCATCAGCATTCTAACCAGAGAGAGTACTTGCTTAATTGCCGAGACATTTATCAAGAGCTAAGCTTTTATTTTAGAAAAGCAAAGAATATCAGAAAAGATGACCAACTCTTCATCTCTTTCCAGATTCAGGCAGAAATTATTCACTGTCCAGGTGGCTCAGGTTGCATTGTGATTTGTAATGAGAAGTGTAGTGATTAAAAATAACCCATGACCAGTCCTTTCAGTGCTGTTTGCCTTAGTGTTGCATCACTTGAGCCCCACCAGTATATTTGCATCTCTGTAGATTCCCCTTTATTGCTAATGTATCACCCTACTCTAATATGTGCGCAAACTGGCTACTAGTAAGCAAGCCAATGTGAAGACACACTCCCAACCTTAATAAATTTTGCTTTTTCGTCTCTCCATCACTTTACATATAAAGTTTAATTATTACTCATCCCCTCTGAGGTCTTCACTGATAGGTTTCCATTGCTTGCCTTTCTGGTTTGGCTTGTTTCTTTGCATTGCACCTGATTCCCACCCTTTTTGCTACCCCTCACCCCCAATACTAAGTCTGTATTAGGTTCCTGCTGTTTATGGAGCATCTTTAAATTACTAGTCACCCATCAGGACACAAGTTGCTTTCTCATCTCTCCTTCACTTTACAGGTAAAGTTTGTATTATTACTCATCCCCTTGGAGGTCTTCACTGATAGGTTTCCACTACTTGCCTTTCTAGTTTGGCTGGTTTCTTTGCATTGCACCTGGTTCCCACCCTTTGTGCTACCCCTCACTCCCAATACTAAGTCTGTATTAGGTTCCTGCTGTTTATGGAGTCATCTTTAAATTACTAGTCTCCCATCAGGTCAAAGTTGCTTTTTCATCTCTACTTCACTTTACAGGTAGAGTTTGTATTACTACTCACCCACTCTGAGGTCTTCACTGATAGGTTTCCACTGTTTGCCTCTCTGGATTTGTCTGGTATCTGCCCGGTCCGTTCACCCTGTGGGCTCACTCCGCTTCCCTCCCTCATCCCAATTCCCCTCCATTTTCCCTGCGGGCTTACTCCACTTCCCTTCCTGACCCCAATTTCCTCCCACCCCCAGTGATTCTACCTTTATAGTTCCTTAACTCCTCCCACACCCATTTTCATCCAATCAACCTACTTCTCCCCAGCATTCTAATCATCTCACATTTCCTAACCTAACAGACCTACTATACTCCCCACCTCCAATCTTCACAAACAAGTGTCCCACACCCACCCACTTACTTCCTTCCCTCCACTATTCTCCCCAACTCTCTCTCATTTTAACTGCTCAGACTCCTACCTTAGCCTTCCAATCTCTACCACCCCATCTCACATTTACTTCTACACATCTCTTATTCTATATCATGCTCCATCTCCCCACCTGTTTTCTCACTTTAGCCTTCCTCATATCCCTCCTTTGCCCCTTCTATACCTCATTATCCTACCTAGCTCCTCACACTCTTTACCACTACATATAACTTATTCCTCTCAATCGCCCCTCATTCCTTCATCTCCATATCCCATGAACTATACCTGCTAAATACAACTCTCTTCTATGAATTTAAGCTCCCTCCAGTACCTCTCTGCTAACCATCTTCACTTCACTGGCAATAGTAGACCTTTTCTTAACTACACTCCTAACTTACCCTCCCCATTGACCTGGATCACCCATCCTTTACATCTAGTGTCACTCTCTGGTGATATCCATCACAATCCTGGTCCCACTGTCTCCACCATCATCTGCTCCTCTACATCACCACAATCATCTTCTTCCAAAATCCACCCACCTAGAAACAACCAACACCCAAAGCATTTGTAATAAAATACCCAACTTACACACCTGGCTGTCACATAACCATTCTGACATAGTAATGGTCTCAGAAACCTGGCTCAAACCTCATATCAAAGATAATGGAATTCTTCCCCCTGACTTGAATGACAGACCTAATAAGAAAGGAGGAGGGGTAGCCATAATTGACCCCTCATCTGTAACATTTATTTCATACACTAACCTCATTACTAAATTCTCTCCTGCTGAACTATCCATACCCTTCCTAAAAATCAACAAACATAAATCTTTATTTATAGCTGCCATCTACATTCCACCAGGTGATAACATCCCCATCCTTGAAGACATTCTCTCATGGGTCTCTTCCAACATCAAAAAGGAAACATTCATCTTTGGCAATGTAATCATCAACTGGGCCATCATCTCCTCACAATCTCCAAGTCAAACAATTATTTATTTATTTTTTTATTTTACATTTGTTGACCGGGATAGTCCGACTGGATACGTGTCCATTTTCAGCAGATGCCTGGGGAGAAAATCTCCAATCATACAGATCATAAAATACAATTAAAAAGTAAAGCTTGGTTTACAGACTATAGTAGATAATAACATACACATTAAAAAGACTAGTAAGGTAAGGCAGACACACTATCATAGATAATAGGATATTTAGTGAAAGTCAGTATTGTGTACAGCACTATTATGTTTACTATAGTTAAGGAGAAAAATGAAGTATTTAAAAGAGCGGTATGTAAAAAGAGGCAAAGCAAGTACAAGTGGCTAGTTAGGTAGAGATTATGTGGTCTAGGAACAACAGAGTGGAATTAATCTCTTTAACTTATCCCAGCTAACAAACTACCCTACCAGACCCAATAAAGACAGCTCCTCTGGCACTACACTAGACTGGATCTGAGTAACTCATCCCAACCTAATCTCAAACAGTGGAATTATACCTGAACCCCTTAGCAACCACCTACCAGCCTATGCCCTCTGGTGTGCCTCTTCTGTCCAAATACAACATCAATACATTCAAACTCGTAATTTCACCAACTTCAATCCACAGATGTTTTCTGACTGTCTGCAAAAAAATGAATCAAGCCCCCTTAAAGACTCTGCCTCTTGAAACTGCATCGAATTACTTCAACAAAACCTTCCAAGCCTTATTAAACAGCCTAGCCCCTCTTAGAAAAAAAAGAATAAAAGCCAAAACTGTTCCCTGGCTATCTAAAGATACCAGAAAACTAATGCACCTCTGAGACAAATGTTGGAAGCAATACCAAAAAAATAAGTTAACAAACTCTCTAATCAAATTCAGACAACTCAGCAACTCAGTAAATAAACTAATAACTAAAGACCATAAGACGTATTGCTCCAAACTCTAATCAGAACATAATTCTAACCCCAAAAAGTTCTGGAACTGCATTTCCTCCCTTCTATACCCTGGTAAAAAAGACAATCCATGCCCTATCCCAAACTCCCCAGACCATGAAATTGCATCTAATTTCAACACCTTTTGTGTTGGCTGCATAGCCAAACTAACCACAGACTTTCCCATCTCCTCCCACCATAGTCTGTTTTACAAGCTATCTCTCCAATAGACAACAAGTTGTTAAATGGAAAAATTCCACTTTCTCAACAGTCCCTCCAGAGTCCCTAAGGCTCTCTTCTTGGCCCCTTACTTTTCAATATTTTCATTAATAACTTTTACAAATCCATAGATAATGCTGCACAGATCCAATATACTGATGACTCCACAATCATCTCTACAGCAAGCTCTCCCTCTGAACTCCTTCAAAAAACCCAAATAGTCTTCTCCAATACCACAACTTGGATTTTAAACAACAATCTCACTCAATCCTAACAAAATAAAATCATGATATTCTCTCCTTTGAGAAATTTCACCATAGACAAAAGCTACTTTAAATAAAAAGTTACAATGACACTCTAATCAAAATTGTACCCCACACCAAGCTACTCGGAGTTACCATTGATGAACATTTTAAAATTTGACATCCACAACCAAAATAATATCAAAAAAGCCCACCAAAACTAGGTCTGCTATATAGACAAAATCACTATCTAACCGCTTCTACCAGACATACTCTAGCCTCTTCCTACCTGCTCCCTTCTTTTATGTATGGTGCTCGACTGCTTACTCATCTCCAGCTTAGCCTAAAAAGGAAACTGGAAACCTGCTATAACAAAGTCTGTAAATTTGCTACAGGGTCCAAGTCCTCCACCCATCACTGACATTCCCTCCACTCCGTACACTGGCTTGAGCTTCCTAATTACCTGAAATTCATACAACTCAGCACTGCTCAGAAACTCATATTCCAACCCTCCATCTGACACTCTCTTTCATCTATTTTAACCCCCTTACCTACCCAGTCATACTCTTACATCTGAAAACCAAAACCGCCTTAAAATCTATAAACCCTTATGCCCTCCTGGCCAATTACTTCTATCATACTCCTTAGGTAAACTATGGAGTCCATTCCCCTCAGCTGTACTCACAACCACTGTAATTTCATATCTGTCCTCCATTCTTACTTTACCTCAAACTGGGACTGTCACTGCTCCATTCCCACCTAAATTCCACTGTCATCTCTTTCAAACCTCACTTCAATCTCATTTACTATCACCTCTGATCACTAACATTATTCTTAGAACAAACACTAAACTTGTATAAACACTTTATCACTTGTACTTTTAATTATATTCTCTGTATTATATTCGACTTTATCTATATTTTAATGTTTGTGTTTTATAAACATGTATTCCCTGATTTTGTATTTGCATTTTAAATTCTATATTTATGTTTTTGCATACTGTATATTCTATACTGTACTTATGTTATAGTCTGTTAACTGCTTTTGGAGCTTTTCTCCCCGGGCCTCCACTGAAAATGGGCTCTGCTTGGTCCACTGGACTTCCCGGGTTATCAAACTGTAAATAAAGAAATAAATAAATAAGTGCAATATGACTTTACCAAATTAACTAAAAACACCACCAATGAGAGCTATAGCTACTTTATAAGCCTTTTTCAAAAATTCATAGTTTCATAGTTTCATAGTATAGTACTAGGCTATGTGCCCTGGGGCATTTGTAAGCCTAGCCATAGTGATGTAGCTTTTACCACCCCATGAAATGGTACAAAAATGTACAGAATAAATTTAGAATACTGTGCCTCTGTCTAGTAGTGACACAATGAAGGTCCCCTTATATAATAGAATTAGTTTACTGTGCCCCTATCTAGCAGTGACACAGATGTGACCCCTGGGGTAAACGTACGATCTCCCATCCACTCATCAAGATTTCTCTTGAAGAGAGTCAGTGAGGGGCTCTGCCTAATACAAACTGGGATCTTGTTCCAAAGCATGGGAAGCCTCTGGGTTATGAATCTATCCCTCCAGCAGTTGATGATATTTATGTGGTCACAACCTTGACTTCACTACATACATTTGCAAGACAATAAAATATGATAGTAAGGTCTAGGTCTTTTTCTAGGGCTGTGAATGAACTACATCATGTGGGATATAAAAGTTATGTATATACACTACAATATTTGCTCTTTATGATCCACATCCATAAACTTCAACAGATCCACGCACATTCTCTCTTCCTTTTTCCATATCCTTTACAGTTTAGCGATCCATTGTAATGGGCTCAAGTTTGTCTTTGTGTTTTTTGGGTGTATGCTGTCCATAGTATAAACTCAGTTTAGGGAGAAGGGAATTTGTGACACATTTTGGAATCAAGGGAATGAGCTTTGGAGCCTGGGTGAGCCTTAATTTGTAAGCAACTGCTGCCTATGGCTAAATACTCCTAGTGTTGAAGTGAATATAGTCACGAGTACTTAGTGGTAAGTGCATAACATTCACTTCTGTCATAGCAATAACAAAAACAGCAGGAATTAATGATCTTTAATCTCCATTAGATGGATGTATCCCCATTTCACCCACTTACTACTTCTGTTAACTTCAAGGTCATCATATCTCAGGTTAAGTAATTGCTTGCTCAAAATGTCAAATAAATCTTGACAGTGAAGCAAATTCTATGATTTCTGAACATCCTTGCTTTAGTTCTTCTGTGAGTGTGGAAGTACACACTAGTCTGGGGAGCAGTAAGGAAATCTTTATTCAGTCCACAGGCTTTTCTAACTACAGATCTCCCCAGGCATTCTGAGGTGATTGCTTCCCTAATAAACCCCCCAGCATTTACAGTACATAGCTGAAGGTAGAACAGGATCCCCAGTTGTTTCCCTGAAAAAGAAATGAAAACCTGCAAGAGTATTCCTAGATGCCTGATGGGCCCTAACAGTCTGCAGGTACCTTAGACACTAAGCAAAGGCAGATTGCTGGTATCACAGATGGTCACTCTCTTTATTCCTATAGTGATGCAAAAATATGCTAGGTCTATTGATACCTATTTCATATGGTATATAATAAGTCCTTATGTTTCTCTGGTCATATTTTCATTAAATGTAATATGTTTAGTAGGGTAAGCTTGTTAGTTTAACTTTTTCTTTAGCTGTCAAGTCTTAAATTATCAGACAACATTGATGAACACTTTTTTCTCATCAAAATAACTCCTTTCTTTTGCACAATAAAATGTACATTTCTCTATAAGATCACCACAATTGTCATATCTTTCATTCCATTCAGTATACACTAGAAATATTACATAGATTGTTGACATTGAGTATCTTCTGGGAAAGCTATATTTTCAGACAAAAATTGTTTTTCCTATGAGTTGCAGAAACACACTATTTTGACTAACAATTTTTGAAAGACATTTTCCAAAAATAGTGAGTTGAAAATCATTAAAACATTTTTTTTTGCAGGGGGACAAGCCCCCCTACCCCCAAAAAAAAAATATATAGAGAAAGATACATATATATATATATATATATATATATATATATATATATATATATATATATGTGTGTGTGTGCATGTGTGTGCATGTCCATGCTTGTGTGTGTGCATGTGCATGTGTGTGTGTGTGTGTGTGTGTGTGTGTGTGTGCAAGCTCCACAATCATACCACAATAAAGAAAAGGGCAAAAATAAACTTCAAAACTGCATCACTGGCTCAAACCAAAGAACAAACTGAGGAAAAATTCAGAGCAGCAACATTACATTTTCATAGAACAGTACATTGTAGAATCAGCCAGCATGAAAGTATAAATATGCCCTTATATTCTATCCAAAATGCACTAGAAACATTATATATTTTCCTGATGTAGATTATCATTCAGGAAAATTGTATTTCCAAGCAAAACATTTATGTTGATATAAGCTTCAGAGAGTCATGTTTCATAGAACTTTCTTAGATTCCAAATTCACTTGAGCTTTAAGTTACTTTTCATTGCTGCAAATTCTATGAAGTATACACCATCATACCTTTCTGCAATTTTCCAGGTCAAACATCTTATGTAGTGAAAATGATGAATGCAGCCTCCAATCTGCATGTATGTTGGAACTTAACATAACACCATCCAAACAATAAATCATATCCCTGAAATGACAATTCACTGACCAAAACTGAATTTATTAATCCTGGAATTCACACTACTCTATTGAGCAGGCTTAGTAAAGGTGACAGTGTGAAGTTAAATGGTTGCTAATCCTGTTTCCTGAATTTCCACTTCATGGAATTGAGTGTTGGCTGTAGCAACATTAAAAGCAGCAGCTATGCTTGCAATTACTATTAAAACTTGTGCATCTATGATGGAATGAAATTGGCTTCAGTCACATTTTTCAGTTGTCTCTATGTTAAGCACTTTGCGATGCAAAACATGCTACATAAATACATTTGTCTGCTTATTTTGATTTTGAGTGATAGTTCTGTTGCTGTGCACTTATTCAATTAAAATATGAGCATGACAGGTTAATAAATGGAATAGTTAAAACTTCCATGTATTTAATGGTTCAGAATTGCTGATTTAACTTGCCTATAAGGAGTACTACTATTGCTAATACATGATATTAAGGACTATTAATAATGACTATGCAAAGTCTGACTTATCTATTGTGTAGGAAATATTATCTACTCCAGTGGATAGTTTAATTTCAGATACAGAATTTTTTATGACGTGATGCTGCAGCAAAAGAATTTTAAATATACAATTAATGCAGTGGATTCAAGTAAAACAAAATCATTGTATTATATGGGTTTCCTGCCCAAATTATTTTCTTATAACTATATTTCCCTTATTGCTTAATGTAGGCCCATCGCTTCATACTTTAGATGCTGGCTGAATCTGGACACAGGAATTCAGTGGATCTTCATGGGACCTGTGTGTTTTGTAATCCTGGTAAGTTGGCATCTTTGAAAAGTTTTGATTTCCTGGTGTAAATCAGTTGATTTATTTTGTTTTTAGTTTTCTCAAACAAAAACTAGACAAGGTTATATAAATACTTTAAGATGAATACTCAATATTATTTATGTATACTCTGAAAAATCTACATAGAATTCTTTTTACAGCATTATACCACACTTCTACGATACATATATCTAGCTATTCTTGAAAGCACAGTGTGATTACTTGATTAAGAATAGCTCAGTTACATTTACCTTTTTAATAGGCAACAAAAATGATTTTTTAAACACCTTTATTGATTTATCACTTGTGACATAGGCACATTTACATTTCTATAAAAGTAATCACACTGTCTTAACAACTTCATGTTCACAATCATCATATTACCCAAACAATATTACTTAAATTATTCAATTCCTGCCCTTTTTTAAAACAAGTAACATCTTTATTAAGCCATCACTTACAACATAGGCAGTCATACATTTATGTAAAAGAAAACAAACCACACCAACACAATCCTAGTTGCATGCATTTTACATCACAAACCATACTGATACACTCCCAGATGCAAACATTATACGTCACTTATAATTTAACCAATCATTTTCAGTCAAACATTACAAAGCTCATTTAAGTCCTGCCTTCTTTCAAACTTCATTCCTCCCCTGTATATATGTATGTATTGTTCCCACAATTCCCATTTTTCCTATGTAGTTTACTCCTACCCTTTTCTAAAGATCTCAATTTCAGTTGTTTTATTTCTGTTACTAAATTCACTACTTCTAGTACACCTGGTTTAGATTTTGATTTCTATTTTCTAGTAATTGCTTTTTTGGCAGCCATCATAATTAGACACATCAGGGCCTTACAATGTCAAGGCAATTTCACGTCTGTATCAAAGCTCAGAAAAATCCCCTCCCAGCACCTCGGACAGTGCATCCCACAGGGAATCCTTAAAGTCCGCCAACCAACCACACTCCCAGAAAATATGTTCCCATTTAACTGTTTTTTTCCTAATCTCACTTCCAACATTTGCTGTCTACCCGAGGAAAAAATCTCTGGAGTCTACTTGGGGTATAAAAATATGTTTTTCAAGCAAAAATCCTACATCTTCTAGAGTTTGTTACATATTTGGAAAAATGAGTCTTTGGTTTTTGAATTCACCGATTATCAGATTATAAGGCAACACTTACTTATGGTGGGCTGTAACTCACTGTAAGTAAGTAGTGAGACTATGTCATGCACAAGTGCTGATAAAAATGGTATGCTCAGTGTTATTGTTTAAAGTAATTTGCTACTGATCACTCACTAAACAACTGTGATAATAAGTAGCATGTGCTGCAAAGTTATTACTGCCTGTCTAGTAAATGGCATGTCAAGAGCACGACTCCATCGCATTTGCACCATGATTCTGGCTGTGCATGTCATTGACCAACAGTAACATGCAATGCACCTGGTCCTACTACTAAGGGTGATGTCTTTGCAGAATATGTGGTCATATTGTGGGACAGTATGTGCACTCATCACATAATAATCTGAAAAATGATATAAATTTGCATGTCAAGGAAAGACTGATATATATTTTTTATACTTTCTGGTTCCATGCCTCCCAACCATCAAGCCTTCCCCAATGCTAGGAGGATGGCCCTAGGGACTGCATGTCCCATTGTCGGTGTCCTGTTAATGAGGAGATTTTTCCTGTAAGTCTTTTCCCCTACACTGATTAAGGGAAGCACATGTCTTTTAACTGTGAGGGCCACTATGTTGCCTCATACATGTGCATGCTTCCATATAACTGCTGAGGGAGACTACTGCATTCATGGTTAGATAGGCCACATGGACATCTCTAGATTGATCCTAAGCATCACCACCCCTCAAATAAAGGACTGCAACATAGGACATCCTCATGCTATCCTGTCTACTCCCTGATGATAGGCACTTCTGTAATCTCCATGCAAGCTGCTGCTGCTATTCAAACATGAGACATCTGGGTTATACTTAGGGCTTTGTCCTTCAATGCCAATAGAGCCGGCTTAGGCCTGTACTCATTTTAGACAGGCAAGAGGAGACCACATTAGCTTAAATGTGGAGACAGACACCCACTGCCTACAGCATTTGTAATTAATCTCATGGAATCAGTATATACCTCACCAGTCATCTCTGGCAAGTTACTTTCAGTGATGCCACAAAGACATAAGCACTCAGCACAGATCTTAGTGTATGGTGGCCACAAAGTGGCTGATCAGACGGATCCAGGGCAAACCAAACAGGAGGAGTCGATGTAGTCTCCAGTGGTAATAAGGAAGTCATCTTACAACATGGCAGGCCATCATTCACAGACAGAATGCATGCAGTTGGTGGAAGGGGACCTATAGCCATCATCCTTAGAGAAGGGCATATAAAAGATATGTGCACGGGTGGTGATAAGTCACTCAACAATACTGTGAAGCAGACTGCCAGAAACAAATCTGAGACCTGCAAGCATTGTGGGCAGTGTTGCAGTATTCACTTTACAGCTGTGGACAGAGAGCACACAGTTGTGCAGAAGTACATTGCTATGTTGAGAAAGAGATACCTGAGAATATGTAGTTCACTGAGAATGGAGCTGGCATGCATATATTGGGCCAGCTTCCAGAAATCTTTGCCATTAAGCCACACACCTACCTCAACATGCTACTCCATGCCCAAGTCCAAAAGATAGAGCTACAGCATTTTCTAGTCAGCATATGTGAAAGGGGACTTCTTGAGCCTTGCAGCCGATTCCAAAATGTGCTGGACATTATGCCTGCATTCACCAGCTTCACCTGCAAATGGAGCAGTGATGCTGAATGGCCTCATGGCTATGCAGCATCATATGTACATCAGACAGGCTTCCTGCCTGCAATATCCAGTACATCATATGACTAGAGCTGCTCTGAGAACTTCAACTGGACTGAGCAAACTGGACAAATCCTTGACACAATTTTCAGACTACATAACATAGTTCATTAGTATTAAATATGCCTGAACCACATTATCTTGTCTGGACATAGAAGGCCCACATTCAGTTCAGTAACTTGATGTTGCAAGGTATTGAATTGAGTGACCCCCCCCCCCCCCGAATGCTGTCATCCATTGGGGGTGCTGGTTGGATTTTACCTTTTGGAGTAGTGAGAATGGGATGTCCGGGGGCGTGCATGCTCACTACTCCCATGTTTTAGAGTCTCACCTATGGTATGTGGCCGTAATGTAGGGATTGCATTTATATCCAGTAATTCATCCCTGCCTATCTTGTGATGCATTCCTGATAGGGTGATGTTGATGATGCCTTCTTGGGCTGAAATTTAGCCTAGATGTCACATTGCCGTATCTTATCACATATCCATATTTGATTAGTTATGTTATGTTATATGTTATATGTTATATGTTATGTTATGTTATATGTTATGTTATGTTATATTATGTCATGTTAAACTATCAAAATTACAATGCATTTTGCAGGTAAATGTATGCCTGCAGTAGACATTGTACTAACATAAACAAACCAAACAAAATATTATTAGTTTAATACATTATATCTGCACTTGGCATACAACTGATTTATGTGGTTGTTATTTGTGCAAATTTTATTTGATTAACAGCATCTTGGCATGGTTGCTCAGGTCTTTTGCTATTGCTTCAACTGCATTCCCACCCTATGCCTCCATTAGCAAGATGTGTTCCAACCCTTCATTGAGCAGCTACATCCATTATGCCAACAGTCATGTTATGCAGCAAGCAGCATACCCAAACATTCAAATGGCATACATTGCATGCCCAAGCAGCAGATATGCATCCTGGGGGAGAATTTTTAATTTTATAGATATTTTATTTTAGTTTTGTCACTCTCCCTAGTCTAGGGGCCTCTGTACCAGTGTGAGCAGTCAAAGCTCCAGGGATTGTTCTACATTTCTTAGCAAGTGGCCACATTGTGTGCTGCCACTCTGAAATGTGTGTCAGATGTGTGGCAAAAGTAGCATTCATTATGTAGCAGCAGTGGACACTTCATTTACATCTTGAAATATTGAAGTCAGTGCCTGAAAAAATAGTTGGCAGCAACACCTGTGCTGTTTGCATGTGTATATGTTAATCTAGGGCACCAGGAATACTGGATGTACTTACTATGCAGTAGAAGCCACATTTAGCACATGTCCCCTAAGTAATACTTTGGGCATGTACATATTTTTCTATACATGTCTCACCATGTATTCTGGTAAGTGAATTATTCCTGAAAGTGAATTAGAATCCTTTTGGAAGATACCTGCAGTGCAACAGTGACATCTAAGATAAGTAAAACAATTATTTTTTGTCAGGAAGCTGACAGCTATTATATTTTAGTTTTCAGAGGTACGAGGCAAACAGAAAAAATATGCACACCCATGTCATTACCACTAGACATTGGCAAGCATGTCAGTATAAACACAATCTCATTGCTCATCACTGGTAAGTGAGGTATGTTGCATCTGGGTAAAATACCAGTTCTGCCTGTATGACTTCTTTGTTTTGTAATTTCACCCACACATGCATGCATCCCTCCATCCATCCATCCATCTTTCCATCCATCTAGTTAGAGATAGTCTTCTTTATTTTTCATAGAGTTATAGGAATGTAGGAGACTATGCTGGTAGACAGTCGTTGCCAGAGATTGAATCCCTGTCCAGCACAGGTTGCCAGTCTAATGCAAAATACACACACTGACACTCTCAAACTGCATTCATACCAACAGGAGGTGTATATTCTGCATTAAACTGGTGCAGAAATCACAATGACACTCACAAACTACAATCAAACATACAGGCAGTGAATGTTCTGCATTAGACTGGTGCAGACCACACACTGACACTCACAAACTACCTTCAAGCCTACAGGCAGTGTATGCTTTGCATTAGACTGGTGCATAATACACAATGCCACTCACAAACTACCTGCAAACTTACAGGCAGTGTGTCTTCTGCATTAGACGAGTGAGGAATACCCACTGACACTCACAACCTACCTTCAAACACACAGGCTGTATCTGTTCTGCATTAGATGTGTGCAGAATACATACTGACACTCACAAACTACCTTCAAACCCACAGGCAGTGTCTGTTATGCATTAGACAAGTATGAAATACACACCAACACTCATGAACTACCTTCAAACCCACAGACAGTGTCTGTTATGCATTAGACCATGCAGAATACACACCAACACTCACAAACTACCTTCAAACTCACAGGCCGTGTCTGTTCTGCATTAGACTGGTGTGGAATACACACTGACACTAGCAAACTACCTTCAAACCCACAGGCAGTGTCTGTTCTGCATTACACCAGTGCAGAATGTACACCAACACTCACAAACTACTTTCAAATCCACAGGCAATGTCTGCTGTACATTAGACCAGTGCAGAATACACACTGACACTCACAAACTACCTTCAAAACCACAGGCAGTATATGTTGTACATTAGACTGGTGCAGAATACACACTGATATGAACTACCTTCAAACCCACAGGCAGCGTCTGTTTTACATTAGACCAGTGCAAAATACCCCCCCCCACCCCCACTCATGAACTACCTGCCACCCACAGACAGTGTGTGTTCTGGGTTTACTATAAAAATGTGGAAAATCAAACAATTTTCCACCTTTTGGTTGAATTCATAATCTGAATTTGGTAATACAGAATGACCAAAATGTCAGAAATGGTAACCACATAACCGACATTCAAACGCCGGAAGTTCTAATGTCAAAATTCTGTGTCACTGGTAATGTTTTTGCTGAGGAAAAGCCCCCCTTACCTGCACCCCTATCCCCTACATATTCCACCTTCAAGACTGGACTACAGTGAGGAAAAGGGTAAATTTCCCAATTCCCACTGTACTGCAATATGTTATCAGAACATCAGTTCCACATTAGTGAATGAACACAACCATTCAGTAATGAGGATTCAAACATTTCTGGATCAGCATTACAGAAACTGGACAACACACAATCAGGCATCCCAGTTTCGTGTAAGTATCATTCCGCATTTTGATAGTAAACCTTGTTCTGCATTTAACCGGTGCAGAATACACACTGACACTCATAAACTACTTGCATACCCACAGAAAGTGCATGCTCTGCATTAGACCAGTGCAAAATACACACTGACATTCATGAACTACCTGTAAGCCCACAGACAAGGTGTGCTCTGCATTGGACTGGTGCAGAAGATGCACTTCCACTCACAAACTACCTGCAAACCCACAGGCAGTGTGTGTTTTGCATTAGACTAGGGCAGAAGCACACTCCAACTCACAAACCACCTATAAACCCACTGGCAGCGTGTTCTCTGCATTACACCAGTGCAGAAGACAAACTGACACTCAAGCACCACCTACGAACCCACAGGCAATATGTGCTGTGCATTAGACAGGTGAAGACGACACACCTGCATTCAGGAACTGCCTGCAAACCCACAGGCAGTGTGTGCTCTGCATTGCACCAGTGCTGAAGATACACCTACATTCACAAACCACCTGCAAACCTGCAGGCTGTGTGTCCTCTGTATTAAACCAGTGCTGAAGACACACTGACACTCACAACTTGCCTGCAAACAGGCAGGCAGTGTGTCTTTTGCAGTAGAATGGTGCAGAAAATGCACCGATGCTCATGAACTGCCTGCAAACCATCAGGTAGTGTGTCTTCTGATCAGTACAGAAGACACACTGACACTCACAAACCAGCCTATTCTGCAATAGACTGGTGCAGAAGACACACAGACACTCATGAACGACCTGCAAACCCAAAGGCAGTGTGTTTTCTCCATTAGACGAGAGCAAAAGACACTGACACTCGCAAAACATCTGCAAACCTGCAGGCAGTGTTTCTCCTGCATTAAACCAGTGCAGAAACACACTGACAATCACAAACTGCCTGCATACCCATAGGTAGAATGTCTTCTGATCGGTACAGAAGACAAACTGACACTCACAAACCACTCTCTTCTGCAACAGACTGGTGCAGAAGACACACCAACACTCACAAACCACCTGCAAACCTGCAGGTAGTGCGTTTTCTCCATTAGACCAGAGCAGAAGACACAGTGACACTCGCAAACTGCCTGCATACCCACAGGCAGTGTTTGTCTTGCATTAGACCAGTGCAGAAGACATCCCAACACTCCACCCTCAGGCAGTGTATCTTCTGCATTAGAGTGGTGCACAAGACACATCAACACTCAAGAACAACCTGCAAACCCCCAGGCAGTGTGTCTTCTGTATTAGATTGGTGCTGAAGATGCACCAACATTCACAAACCACCTGGAAACCCGCAGGCAGTGGGTCTCCTGCATTAGACCTGTGCAGAACACACACTGACACTCAGGAACCACCTGCAAACCAACAGGCAGTGTGTCTTCTGCATTAGACCCATGTGGTAGACACACCAACACTCACAAACCACATTCAAACCCACAGGCAGTGTCTGATGTACATTAGAGTGGTATACACTCCCACTCACAAACTAACTGCAAACCCAAAGGCAGTGTGTGCTGTAAGTTTACTATCAAAAGTGGAAAACCAAAACAATTTTCCAACTTTTGATCGACTTTCTTATCCAAATTTTGTAATACAGGATATCCAAAATGTAGGAAATGGTAGCCATGGAAATGACATTTGAACACCAGAAGTTCCAATATTGAAATTCCATGTTACCAGTAATGCTTTTGCAGGGGAGGCAACCCCACTGTACCCGACATGTGGGGCCTGTGCCTCACACACCCCCTGCATATTATATATTCCACCTCTGAGACCTTACTACAGTGAGGAAAAGGGTAAATTTCCTGATCCCCACTGTAGTGCTGTCTACTATCAGAACATCGATCCCACATTAGCTTATGAATACAACAATTCGCTAATGAGGATTTGAACAGTATGGAAACTGGACAACCCACAGTCAGCCATCCCAGTTTCTTGCAAGTGCCATTCCACATTTTGATAGTAAACCGTGTTCTGCATTAGACCATTGCAGAATACAAACTGACACTCATGAACTACCTGCAAACCCACAGACAGCATGTGCTCTGAATTAGACTGGCGCAGATTATGCACCAACACTCATGACCTACCTACAAACCCACAGCCAGTGTGTATGCTCTGCTTTAGACTGGTGCAGAATGCACAACAACACTCAAGAACCACTTGCAAACCCACAGACATGAGGTTTTCTGCATTAGACTAGTGCAAAAGACACACTGACATTCACAAACCACCTGCAAACCTGCAGGCATTTTGTCTTCTGCATTAGACTGGTGCAGAAGACACAATGACACTCACAGACTAAATGCAAACCCACAAGCAGTGTGCCTTCAGCATCAGATCGGACCGGAATACACAGTGACACTCACAAACTATGTGCAAACCAACAGGAAGTGTGTCTTCTGCTTTAGACCAGTCCAGAATACACAATGACACTCATAAACTACCTGCAAACCTACAACCAGTGTGTCATCCACTTTACAGCACTGCACAATACACATTGACACTCACAAACTACATGCAAACATACAGGTAGTGTGTTTTCTGCATTAGACTGATGCAGAATACACACTGACACTCACAAACTACATTCAAACCTACAGGCAGTGTGTCTTCTGCATTAGACCGGTGCAGAATACACACTGACTGACAAAATGCATTCATACCCAACAAACCGACTCTCACAAACTACCTTCAAACTTACAGTCAGGCTGTCTTCTGCAATAGACCAGTGCAGAATACACACTGACACTCACAAACTACCTTCAAACCTACAGGCAGTCTCTGTTCTTCATTAGACTAGTGCAGAATACACACTGACACTCACAAACTACATTCAAACCTACAGTCATTGTGCCTTCTGCAGTAGGCCAGTGCAGAATCCACACTGGCACTCACAAACTACATATCCAAACAACAGGCAGTGTGGGTTCTGCATTAGACTGGTGAAAAATGCACACTAACACTCACAAACTACCTTTAAACCTACAGGCAGTGTGTGTTCTGCATTAAACTGGTGCAGAATGCACACTGACACTCACAAACTACATTCATACTTACAAGCAGTGTCTGTTCTCATTTAGACTGGTGCAAAATACACACTGACACTCACAAACTACCCTCAAATCCACAGGCAGTGTGTGTTCTGATTTAGACTGGTGCAGAATACACATTGACACTCACAAACTACACTGAAACCTACAGGCAGTCAGTCTTCTGCATTACACTATGCAGAATACACTGACATTCACAAACTACCTTCAAACCTACAGGCAGTCTGTCTTCTACATTAGACTGGTGCAGAAGACACACCAACACTCATGATCTGCCTGAAAACCCACAGGCAGTATGCTACTGCATTTGACCAGTGCAGAAGACACATCAACACTCAGGAACTACCTGCAAATCCACAAGCAGTGTGCTACTGCATTAGACTAGTGCAGAAGACACACTGACACTCAGGAACCTCCTGCAAATCCACAGGCAGTGTGTCTCCTGCACTAGACCAGTGCAAAACATACACCGACACTCATAAATCGCCTACAAACTCACGGGTAGTGTGTATTCTGCATTAGACTGGTGCAGAAGACACACTGACACTCCGAAACCTCCTACAAATCCAAAAGTAGTGTGTCTTCTGCACTAGATCAGTGCAGAACACACACCCGGCACTCACAAATCACTTGCAAACGCACGGCCAGTATGTCTTCTGCATTATATCAGTGCAGAAGACATATCAACACTCACAAACCACCTACAAACCCACAGTTAGTGTGTCATCTGCATTAGACTAGTGCAAATAACACACAGACACTCACAGGCTAAACACAAATCCTCAAGCAGTGTGTTTTCTGCATCAGACCAGTGCAGAATACAGAATGTCACTCACAAACCACCTGCAAACCCACGGGCAGTGTGTGTTCTGCATTAGACCAGTGCAGGAGAAACAGCTACACTCATGTGCCACCTGCAAACCCACAGGCAGTGTTTGTTGTACCTGTTGCTTTAGACCACTGCAGAATACACACTGACACTCATAAACTACATTCAAACCTACAGGCAGTGTGTCTTCAGCATTAGACCAGTGAAGAATACACACTGACTCTCACAAACTACCTTCAAAGCTACAGGCAGCCTGCCTTCTGCATTAAACTGGTGCAGAATGCACACTGATACACACAAACTACCATTAAACCTACAGGCAGTCTGTCTTCTACATTAGACTGGCACAGAAGACACACTGACACTCATGAACTGCCTGCAAACCTGCAGGCAGTATGTCTTCTGCATTTGACCAGTGCAGAAGACACACCGACACTCAGGAACCACCTGCAAACCTACAAACAGTGTGTATTCTGCATTAGACTGGTGAAGAAGACACACTGACACTCCAAAACCTCCTACAAATCCAAAAGTAGTGTGTCTTCTGCACTAGATCGGTGCAGAACACACACCCGGCTATCACAAATCACTTGCAAATGCACAGCCAGTATGTCTTCTGCATTATATCAGTGCAGAAGACATATCAACACTCACAAACCACCTACAAACCCACAGTTAGTGTATCATCTGCATTAGACCAGTGCAAATAACACACAGACACTTACAGACTAAACACAAACCCTCAGGCAGTGTTTCTTTTGCATCAGACCGGTGCAGAATACAAAATGTCACTCACAAACCACCTGCATACCCATGGGCAGTGTATGTTCTGCATTAGACCAGTGCAGGAGGCACAGCTACACTCATGAACCACCTGCAAACCCACAGGCAGTGTATCTTTTTTATTAGACTCATGAGCAAGACACACCAACACTCTTGTGCCACCTGCAAACCCACAGGCAGTGTCTGTTGTACCTCAGGTTGGTGCAGAATACACACTCCCACTCATGAACAAGCTGCAAACCCACAGGCAATGTGTGTTGTGTATTTACTAACACAAGTGGAAATCAAAACAATTTTCTACCTTTTGATCAAGTTTGTTTTCCAAATTTGGTAATACAGAATTGCCAAAATGTCAGAAATGGTAACCACGGAATCGACATTCGAAGACCGAAAATTCCAGTGTCGAAATTCCGTGTTACCGGTAATGTTTATGCAGGGGAGGCAGGCCCCTCTGCACTCCACATGTGGGGTTCTGTGCCCACACCCACTGCATATTATATATGCTACCTCTGAGAAAGTATTTCAGTGAGGAAAAAGGTACAGTTCCTCATCCCCATTGTAGTGTGATCTATCAGAATGTCAATCCCACATTAACGAATGAGCACAGCAATTCACTAATGAGGATTCAAATATTTCTTGATCAGCAATATGGAAAACGGACAACACACAGTCGGCCATCCCAGTTTCTCATAAGTGCCATTCCACATTTTGATAGTAAGTGTGTTCTGCATTAGATCAGTGCAGAATACACACTGACACACCCGAACTACATGCAAACTCACAGGCAGTATGTACTCTGCATTAGACTGGTGGAGAAGGCACACCGACACTCAGGAACCACCTGCAAACCCACAGACAGTGTATGCTATGCATTAGACCAGTTCAGAAGATGCAGCAGCACTCAGGAACCACCTGCAAACCCACAAGCAGTGTGTGCTCTATATTGGACCAGAGCAGAAGGCACACCTGTATACCCACAGGGAGTGTGTCTTCTGCATTAGTCCGGTGCAGAAAACACAATGCCATTGACAGACTAAATGCAAACCCACAGTCAGTTTGTCTTTTGCATCAGACCAGTATAGAATGCACAATGAAACTCACAAACCACCTGCAAACCCACACACAGGCAGTGTGTCCAGTGCATCAAACAGGTCCAGAATGGACAATGACACAAAGTACATGCAAACCTAAAGGCAGTTTGCCTTCTGGAATAAACCATTCTAGAATAAAAAAATGATACTCTCAAACTACCTGCAAACCTACAGACAGTTTTTCTTCTGCTTTAGACTCATCCAGAATATACAATGGCACTCACAAACTATCTGCAAACCAACAGGCAGTGTGTCTTCTGCTTTTGACCAGTCCAGAATACATGCCACTCACAAACTACCTGCAAACCTACAACCAGTGTGTCTTCCACTTTAGACCATTGCAGAATACACACTGACCCTCACAATCTACCAGCAAAACTGCAGGGAGTGAGTCTTCTGCTTTAAACCAGTGCAGAATGCACATTGACACTCATCAACTGCATTCAAACCTACAGGTAGTGTGGCTTCTGCATTAAACTGGTGAAAAATGCACACTGACACACACAAACTACATTAAAACCTACATACAATGTGTCTTCTGCATTAAACCGGTGCAGAATATGCACTGACATTCACAAACTACTCTCAAGCCCACAGGCAGTGTGTTGAGTTCAGATTAAGCCTAGTACAGATTACACGCTGACACTCACAAACTACCTTCAAACCCACAAGCAGTATGTGTTCTGCATTAGACCAGTGCAGAAGATAGAATGACACTCACAAACTACCTTGAAACCTACAGGCAGTCTGTTTTTTTGCATTAGACAGGTGTAGACTAAAACCGAAACTCACAAACTACCTTCATACCTAGCGGCAGTCTGTCTTCTGCATTAGACTGTTGCGGAATACACACGGACAGTCACAAAATACCTTCAAACCCACAGACAGTGTCTATTCAGCATTAAAGTGGTGCAGAATACACACTGACTGACAGGCTACCCTCAAACCTACTGACAGTGTGTGTTCTGATTTAGACTCATGCAGAAAACACACATAGTCACAAACAATCTTGAAACCTACAGGCAGTCTGTCTTCTGCATAGACCAGTGCAGAATACACACTAACACTCACAAACTACATTTAAACCTACAGGCAGAGTCTGTTGTACATACACTGGTGCAGAATACATATTGACACTCACAAACTACCTGCAAACCCACAGGCAGCGTGTTTTCTGCATTAGACCTGTGCAAAATGCACACTGACACTCACAAACTACCTGCACACCAACAGGCAGTGTGTCTTCTGCTTTAGGCTGGCCAAAATATACATGGGCACTCACAAAGTACCTGTAAGCCAACAGGCAGTGTGTCCTTTGCTTTAGACCAGTCCAGAATACACATCACTCACAAATTACATGCAAACCTACAGCCAGTGTGTCTTCCACTTTAGACCATTGCAGAATACACACTGATTCACAAACTACGAGCAAAACTGCAGGGAGTCAATCTTCAGCTTTAGACTGGTGCAGAATACAGACTGACACTAATAAACTACATTCAATCCTATAGGCAGCATGTCTTCAGCATTAGACTGGTGCAAACACTCACAAACTACATTCAACCCTACAGGCAGTGTATGTTCTGCATTAGACTGGTGCAGAATCCACACTGACACACACAAACCACCTTTAAACCTACATGCAATGTGTCTTCTGCATTAGACTGGTGCAGAATACACACTTGTGTATTCTGATTTAGACTAGTACAGAATACACACTGACACAAACTACCTTCAAACCCACAGGCTTGTGGGATCTGCGTTAGACTGGTGCAAAAGACACAATGACACTCACAAATTACTGTGAAACCTGCAGGCAGTCTGTCTTTTGTATTAGACAGGTGCGGACTACAAGCTGAAACTCACAAACTACATTCAAACCTACAGGAAGTGTTTGTTGTACATACACCGGTGCAGAATACACACCGACACTCACAAACTACCTCTAAACCCACAGGCAGTGTGTGTTCTGCATTAGACTGGTACAAAATACACACAATCACAAACTACTTGCAAACCTACAGGCAGTGTGTCTTCTGCATTAGACCTATGCAGAATACACACTGGCACTTACAAATTAGATTCAAACCTATAGGCAGTCGGTCTTCTGTATTAGACTGGTGCAGAATACACACTGACACTCACAAACTACATTAAACCTACAGGCAGTGTGCCTTCTGCATTAGACCAGTGCAGAATACACACTGACACTCACAAACTACCTTCAAACCCACAGGCACTGTCTATTGTACATTAGACCAGTGCAGAATACACAATGACATTCACAAACTACATTCAAATCTACAGATAGTGTGTCTTCTGCATTAGTCTGGTGAAGAATACAGACTGACACTCACAAATTACATTTAAGCTCACAGGCAGTGTGTGTTCTGATTTAGACTGGTGCAGAATACAGACTGACACAAAGTAACTTCAAACCTACAGGCAGTCTCGCTTCTGCATTATACAAGTGCAGAATACGCAATGACACTCACAAACTACATTCAAACCTACAGGCAGGCTGTCTTCTGCATTACACTGGTGTAGAATACACACTGACACTCATAAACTACCTTCAAGCTTACAGGCAAACCTCCCAACCGTCCCGAACTGCTCGGTATTTACCGAGTTTTGGGGTCCAAATGAATGGGTGCCATGATTCCCGAGTGGCACCCCTTCATTTCCGATTTCTTTGCTTTTGTTTTTTTATTTTTTAAATTTTCGTGCTGTCGGAGCTGACATCATCACGTGCGTGATGACATCAGCGCCATCAGCACTACCAGCCAGTCGGAATTGAGCTCAAGGAGCTCATGTCATCATTTCTGGCTGGCTGTGAGCAGGCGGGAAGTGCTTAGTTTGAACTGTTGCTGCCAGCAATGCTAGTTTTGAACCGTTGCTGCCGAGGATGCTGGCTTTGCTGCTTTGGATAGAAACTGCTGACTTTGGTGCTAACTGTCATTTCGGACAGAGAATGCTGCTGAGGGGGACTTTGTCTTTGCTTCTGCTTTTGTTGCTGCCAAGCCGAGAGAATAGGGACTTAATCTGCTGCCATTTCGATTCGTATACTGACTAGGTAAGGAACTGTGTGTGTGGTGTTGTGTGTTTGAAGTATAGTTCTATTAAGCTGAATGGCAATTAAAGGAACTGTGTGTGTGGTGCTGTGTGTTTGAAGTATAGTTCTGTTAAGCTGAATGGCAATTAAAGGAACTGTGTGTGTGTGGTGTTGTGTGTTTGAAGTATAGTTCTGTTAAGCTGAATGGCAATTAAAGGAACTGTGTGTGTGTGGTGTTGTGTGTTTGAAGTATAGTTCTATTAAGCTGAATGGCAATTACTTCTGGCATTTGTGCTTAAGTGTAGTTCTTCTGAAAGCATTTTGTACCTAGAGTACTTGGCACTGTCGGCAGTCTGATACGCCAAAGTATGTTAAGAACTAAGAAGCTGTATTTGCACCCTTTGCTTTTCTTGGCAGATTTATTAATGTCGGCTGTGTGTGTGTGCAGATCTGGTTTTATTAACCTTAGCTCGGCAGTCTGCATTTAAGTGTAGACTGTTTTCACGTAGCCTTGTGTTGCTGTAAACAGTACTGCTGTTAGCAAAGTGATAATGACAGAATCACTGTCTCGAATATGCAGGACCTCTTCCGACACCTTAACTGTCTGGAGTAAGCTGCCCAAGTGTTATCTCTCTGCACCAACCCTGTTATCGACAGTAGCTGTGTAGCAAAAAAAATGTAGTTTCCATTTCAGCTGCTAAGAGCAGTCTGTGGGTGGGGGTGGGATTGGAATGGTCAGACTATACCACGCCATGCATTTCTTCACTACTTGGTGGGTATGTGGTGTTTAATGTTGTGCAAGTTTGTGAGTAGTTCCCAGTCTCTCTCAATATTCCCCAACAGAAGGAATTTAAGGGTGCTTGACTACTAGCAAGCCTGTGAAATATCTGTGTGTCATTTTACATAGTAGATCAAATCTGTGTTTTCTTTAACTTGTCTTCTGATTTTGCTTTGGGATTTTGCTGTCTTTAGTAAAAATTGTGCTTGTACGACAATTTGGAGGGTTGCAGTTACTAAATAATGTCTGTTAAACAGTCTTCCTTATAACTATGAGTGACTGATGACACATTTTTTATGATATCCCTGGCATCTGTGAATAATCAACTGTCTCTGCTTGTTAGGTCTGTTCCAAACTTTTCCTCTTAAATTGATGCAAACCATTTTTAAACCTTTCTATGTGACAGATCATGTAAAATAGTATGACACCTTCTGGCTTCACCTACTAATATAGTATTTTTTTTGTTCTCATGATATGCAGTGTAAAATCAGTTTACATAGAATGTCAATGTATTATTAATAACGATATGTGTTATTTAAAATCTTTTTTCTGTTATAATCAGTATTCTTTAAATGTATTCTATGAGACTGGTTTTCTTATAAATGTGGATATGCTGACTTCCTTTACATAGTTGGTATGTGTAGTTAATTCTTTGAAATGTGTTCTGTTTTCTTGTTGAAGGTTTTCTTCCCTGAGTCCACTGTGTTTGTGGGCTTACTTCCAGTAGGGCCAACCTGGTAACCAAAGCATTTGTAAATAAATTATTAAATAAGAGTGCATACCACAAATTGTTCTAGTCAGTGTGTGTATATGTGTGTGTGTGTGTGTGTGTGTGTGTGTGTGTGTGTGTGTGTGTGTGTGTGTGTGTGTGTGTGTGTGTATCTCTGCCACTTAACACTGACCTAGCCCCTTTGCCTACCCTTCTTTATCTTGCATGCATTCCCTATTTCCTTTCTTTCTGTATAAAGAAAAAAAGAGATCCCTGTCTCCTCACTCCCCGCCAAAAAATGTTGCTCCGGTTTCCTGCTAGCCTGCACATTCTTCTATGTCATTATTGGTCCATGCATTTTGTTTCATTGCCTACTGGAAAAATGTTCAAACTATAAATTTAAAATGCACTCTAACTTAAGTCTAACAAGTGTGCTGTATTGTACAAGGAATATAATTTAATAAAGTCAGGAAGGTGTATCAAAGAACGCATGTATGCTTCTTGTTTTGTGTACAAGGGGCCTATGATTTGAAAACAGCCCAAAGGTAATCTTTATCCAACACTGGCCAAATGCATTTTCTTTGGATGTGGTGTGGGTTTCAATGCTGTTTCAATGAATGTGAGTTTCAAGGGCAGAGTCTATTTTCATTGTGAGACAGTATTGCTTTGTTTAGCAGATACTTATTCCTGTTTGTGCATTGTGCTATAAAATGTAAAAATAAAATCCAAATAGTCATTGTAGAAGTAAAGCAGTATGCACACAAGTGTTTATGGTAAATGGGGTGAAATAGCCAGGTAACTGGCCATTGGAATGGCTGCAGGGGGACTCTGGTGCCATATTTTGGTTGTCTGTTCTTCAGTTTGCATTTGAAAGTTATTATCCCACAATTCCATTGGAGTGGGAGGGGTTATGTAATTATGTATGCAAATTTTATGTTAATCAGTGTACAGATTTGTACCTATTTTTCATGGGCCTTGTCCAGATTTTTGATGATTCCGGGTTGAGAGGTATGCCTACAGGCAATATGTGTTCTGCATTAGACTGGGGCAGAATACACACAGACACTCACAAACTGCCTCCAAATCCACAGACAGTGTATGTTCTGCATTAGACTCTGGCAGAATACACACTGACCCTCACAAATTACATTCAAACCTACAGGCAGTATCTGTAGAACATTAGACTTTTGCAGAATACACACTGACACTCACAAACTACCTTCAAACCCACAAGCATGGTCTATTGTACATTAGACCAGTGCAGAATATTCACTGACATTCACAAACTGCATTCAAACCTACAGGCAGTGTGTCTTCTGCATTAGACTGGTCCAGAATATACACTGACACAATCCCACAGGCAAATTATAGCATCCAGCTCACCAATGACATGGGTTTGGCATATGAAAGCAGACTGGAGTGCACAGAGAAAACACACAAATGCATGGAGTATATGCAGACTCCACATGGAAGACACCCCAGCAAAAAACTGTATCAGAGAACCTCTAGCTATGAAGAGTCAATACTTCATACTACACCAGCCTAACACTTGTTAATTAAGACTCTGTTTTACGATGGTCATTATTTTTCTCTCAGTAGTAATGCCAAAATATTCTCACATATTTTATAAGCTTAGTACTAGTTGTCAATCACCTCTGAATCCTAGTCTCATGTAGAGCTTATAGTTGAAAAAATGGAAATCATACATAAATAAATAAATAAATAAAATAAGCAAGTGCTGCCAGGAACATCAGTGATCATATGTGAATTATCATGATGTAAAATATCGTATTGTTTACAAGAAACTGTATATTTTTGTAGTAAAAACTGCTCCTCCATTTTTAAGATTATGTATTGTAAACATAATCACAGTGGCTACATCTTTGTTTTTCATTTCAGGTGAATGTGATTCTATTTACCATAACAATTCACATACTGAGGAAACATTCAACACCCAATAAAGATGTATCAACCATTAAGAATACAAAGTAGGCAATGCTAATACATGCATTTTTGAAATGTTTTATAAAATATTGCATATTGTTTTGCTTATTAGATTCATGGTGTTAGTAAAGGTATGTAAATCTGAAGGCTCAAGCAAGCACTACTAAATGTAGGCTTTAAAATCTCCCATGATGATGAAGGGGTAGTGAGTGCTACAATTTCCTGGTTGGAGGGGGCTGATGATAAGAAATTTGTGTGATTTCCAGAAGTATGCTTTAAGTGTTATTTTTAAAATGTTTATAGGATGTTGAGGATGGGGTTACTAGATGAAAATATAATTCTGTCTTATGGCACCAAACTAACAAGACACAATTTAGTTACAGTTTTCAAACAAATAAGTACAAAAATCAGCCACTAGGAAATGTATTATCAGCAGTTTAAATGCCTGTGTTTACTCATCAAAACAGAACTTCATCAGAGACTGTACACAAAGCAATAACTACGTCTTTACAAAGCACTTTCTCAAGTCATGTGATTCAAGTGACAAATCAGAAAAAGAACAAAACTGTGTATGTACACCTATATAGCTCTCTATCTCTACCTATATCAATGTTTCTGTATCTATATATCTATCTAACTATAAATCTATTGATGTTCATTACACTGACAGCTTAACTTAAACCTACAGATTTTTCAGATTTTTCTTTTCTTCTTCCTGAGTCTTGTGACTTAATAAAGTGCTTTTAAGAAAGTGGTTATTGCTTTGTACGTTACTTTGGATGTAATTCTGTTTTAATGAATGGAGAACAAAACACTTAAAATGCAAATAATATGATTCCTAGTGCCTGGGTTTATGTATTTTACTTGTACATTGAAATATTATTTTATTTGGTAACCATTTGAAATATCAAGACCCTCTAGAGCAAAGACTTGATGGCTGAAAATCTAGGTTTATATATATTAAAGTCTGAGATGGTTATTTCTCAGAATATTCCCTGTCCTTTAAGGTATGGTGATCTTGGAGTTAGTATATGTATGTCTGGGGGGTATGGGGGACGTACTCCCCTGTTGGGAGTGATGAAGGTGCCTTACCCTCTTGCTAAAAATAATTTGAAGAAGAGTGATGTTCATGATTTGTTCTTCTGCATTTTCAGTCTTTTTTTTTCCATGTATTGACATTTGACATTTTAAGTGATGACATTTCAGTAGGGAACAATTTTAAATCAGCCAGGAATGGTTTTCTGTTTTAGTTATATGTTTCTTAAATGGACAAAATATTTTGAAACACAAATATCTCTTTCCTTTAGACTAGCCCAAGAAATGAATAATACGCCATGTAAACATTGGGTCTATATTAGATCAGCGAACACTTAAAAAAAGCGAACACTGATTGATTGAACTTACATAAGTGAAAGCTTACAATCTCGAACTGTCAGAACAGTGATGTTTTTCCTAGGGAAAAAATCGCTGATCCAAAACACATACACACAACACAAGAACACCAAACAAACAGTAATCCACACACATACACCTAAAATCTGACACCTAACCCTACACTAAACTATACATACACCACTAACTATCCACTTACCTTAACCCAAACCCTAACCCTAAGGTCCATCACTATCGCACACTCACCTCACCCGCTCCCTAACCCTAACTCACCTAACCTGCCCTAACCCTCACGTCCTCACAATCGCACACATACCTAACCCACGCCCTAACCCTAACTCAGCTAACCCGCCCTAACCCTCACATCCACACAATCGCACACTTACCTGAACCTGACCCGTAACTTTCTACCACAGCACTGAAAACACAGAAGCAATAGAAATGGACAACCAAATTCTTTCCCTAGGAAAAAAATTGGGTTTCTGTCGCTTCGATATTTTAATCTTTCACTCACATAAGTTTGATCAACCAGCATTCGCTTTTTTAAGCATTCGCTGATCTAATATAGACCTGTAAACATTATTATGGGAAGTGGTTATATCTTGTGTAGGCTAAAAGGGTTTGTATTTCAAATCCCCTGAAATTAATCAAAATAACTAAACATGTGGCAAATTGAGAGAAAAAATCTACTAAAATAGAATTTTCAGAGTCAACATGAGATCAGTAAACAGAAATTGAATGAAATTGTGATCCAGTATACTATACCAGAGAAAGGAAATCAGCTGAGTGGAAGCTCACAGACTTTTAATTCAGCTTTACTTTAGGTATTGTTACTAATATTAAAAGTTAAGGCACTGTCTACTACTGAATCAAGATTGTAGAATATCTGCTAGAAAAGGGCACTTCTCTAAGATGTGTAAATGAAAACCAGAAATTAAAAAAAAAATTGAAATGCTTTTAACCTGAAATGTGATGGCAGACTATTAAATGGCATTTTATCTAAAAAGGCTACTGAAACATTAAGAGAGGTGTGCAAAACAGACTGTTGGAAAGAAATACTGAAAATTAATGGATAGATTGTTGAATTTAAATTAGACACTGGTACAGAGTACAATACCTTTTCAGAAAATACTTTTAAGGTCAAGTCTGCTAGACACAAAAAAGAAAACTGTCTGCACATTATTATTTAAAAATGCTGCTGTGTCAGTGATTAATGTACCCAGCAGAGTAACTGTAGCACTCAAAGTAGAACAGGAGCTTCAGGTGTCATTAAAAAACATTTAGAAATGGTAGATTAGTTGAAATGTATAGTCACAGTGGTGAAAAGGAATAGAGAATAGACATACAATTTTACTAATCTGTGCAATCTGAATAAAATTATTAAAATAGATCATTGCCCACTGTTTACTGTTGAATAAATGATCTCAAGATTGTGAACTCTCTTTTTGCTCTGCACCAGGTGCAAATCATGGTTTCTGACAAATATATCTTGATCAACAAAACTCATGACTGTGTTCATTTAACATGAAATAAATGATGTGCAGAGTCCTTAGACTTCTGCTTCATATTCCTCTGCACCCGTGGTTTTCCAGATAGCTGCTGACCAAGTGACTGAAGGTTTGGAAGGCATTATAAACATGGTTTATAATCTATCAGTGTGGGATCAGACATGCAAACAAAATGATGACATACTAATAAAACTGATGAAAAAAGTAAGACACTGTAATTCTTAGTTAGATAAGCCCAAATGTGCAATTAGAATGATGAGTCAGAAGTACAATGGCCATATTCTAATTCAGAGTGCCCGAAAGACAATAAGAAAGAAGCAGGCAGTGCAAAATTTTTAAAAGTGATGCTACAACATGCAAACATTATACCTAATATGTTTGTCATAAGTATGCATGTGAGAAAGCTATTAGAGCAAGATCTAGACTGGTAATGCAGCTTTGAACAAGATAAGTGTGTTAAAATGCTAAAAAGACTAGTCACAGAAGCTCCAATATTAAAAAAAAAAAAAAAGAAACAGAAAACTAAGTTGTGACTGACTATTGCAAGTAGATGCCAAGTGCAGAAGACTAAAAGAGTTGCCTATAGGCTGATAGCTTTTTCAAATATATATACACAGAAATATAATTAAATAGAAAAAGATCTTTAGCAGTAGTATTTAAATGTGACAAATTCCATGAATATGTCTATGGTAAATAAGTTCAAATGGAAACAGATTAGAAACCCTTACAAATCAGAAAGTGTTTGAACAAGGCATCTCTGATATTAAAGTAGGTGACAATTTATAGAAGTATGATTTAAAAGTGAAATAAAGACTGAAAAAGGAACTGTACATAGCAGATATGTTGTATAGATCACATTTGTGAAAGGATGATGAAGAGCTGAGAAAAAAAATGAAATTCTTATGGTAATACTAGAATTGGCAATGACAGAAGAAAATGTAAAATAATTTTTGAGTTGCACTGACACTGATCTGGAAATGTAAATAAAGAAAGATATTACTGTGAAAGGATGATCTCAGCAAAAGTCATCAGTAAATGAAGAAACTTGGTTTTACTTTTGTGTAAAGCATTAAATAAGTTTAGTGCCACATAGCACATAGGCATAATGGCCTTATATACCGCAAACAACTTCTGTTTGATTAGCGGCACATACATGCATGCATACATACATACATACATACAAATATTTCAAGCACCGCAGGGCTCACAAAGGGAACAAGTCTTATGTTTGCTCACGTGGGGAGGTAGGCAGCCTAAACTTGCTGTAAAAGCAGAGCCCAAGACTTATGAGCTCAGTGCTACATAAGAAGTAAATGGTAAAAAAATGATAGCCCAAGGGTACAACAACCAAACTGAATGTAGAACAAAGTCCCCAAGACAAACCACGATCCACCAGCTTTCCTTATAAAACACAGCTTTATTATAGCGATAAAACAATGAACACAGTGCCACTCCAGGTTAAGCGCTTTCACGTATTCCCATACGCTTCATCAGAACAAAGATGAATGTTAATGGCACACATTAAATACATAAAAACCCGCCAAATTCCATCCTTAATTGAATAATTACACAACTAAACTTAAAGTAACAGCTATAATAATGTCCTAAATACACCAAACCTGTTATGTATATATGCAAGTAGATAAATAACATTTTTTCAGAATACTAAATACAGTGATTCGTACCTAAACATAAATCTTAAAAAATTCCTTAAAAATACTTATTTTGTTCCATCCATTTAATAAAAATATGTATTAAAATAAATACCAAAACATATATTACTTGATTATGTAGAAATGTTGAAAAAAATCAACATTCAACATTTAATAAGGGGTTTTGTTGAAATCATCTCATTAAGGCCAGGGAAACATGCTGCATTCAATTTTAATTGCCATTTGATCTCTCTTTCTCCCACAATTTTCTTAATATCACCACCCCTGAGATTAAGCTTCACCTTTTCCAAAATGGCAAACTGAAAATTATGACATGTGTTGTTACCAACCAAATGACGAGAAAGGGCATTGTTTTCGTCCTTTTTCCTAATACAGTACTGATGGTCATATATTCTATTCTTTAACTGTCTGTCAGTCTTCCCAACATAAAAACAAGAACATGTGTTACACATGGCTAAATATATCAAATGACTAGACAGACAGTTCCCGTTTACAAACCACAGTTTAGTGCCACATAGCACATAGGCATAATGGCCTTATATACCGCAAACAACTTCTGTTTGATTAGCGGCACATACATGCATGCATACATACATACATACATACAAATATTTCAAGCACCGCAGCGCTCACAAAGGGAACAAGTCTTATGTTTGCTCACGTGGGGAGGTAGGCAGCCTAAACTTGCTGTAAAAGCAGAGCCCGAGACTCATGAGCTCAGTGCTACATAAGTAGTAAATGGCTTAGTTAGGAAGCTGCATATGTGCAGAAGTGTTTGTGGAGCTTGTAATGCCAGCTGCATGGTTCCACTAGTTAGAGTAGTACAACATTGCACTAGCATCTTCGTTCTCATCAACAGCTCCAGCATCGGTTGGGAAGAGCCTAACTAAGGTGGGTCCATTAGACCCAGTGAATAAGAAGAGGGCTAAAATCATATGAAACCGTCAGTGAATAATAAAAAAGACAAGGAATTGTGTAAAATTTCATATAAAAATAATTTAAAAACAATAATCTATCATCCTGCAAACATAATTGCTAGTAGGTTTTACTCTTTTCTTAATTTACTTTTACAATCAGCACCCCTGAAATCTAAATACTCTGATCTAGTGCAAAAAATAAAATGTCTTAAATGAAATGCATAATTTGGTATATTTAAAAGGATGATCTATTTTTGCTACTTATATCATAAAAATATTCTTTAATTCTCTTGATTTGTCTGGTAGGCTGCCTATATAAAATGCATGGTAAAATGAGCAAGGAGCAACCCATATAACTGTGTGAGGTGCATGTGAAATGAAAGCTCACTGCAATAGTTTCATCAGTGTAAGTTGGTATAACATAAGGGCCCTTTGTAAATACCACTGCAAACATTGTAGTTGTTGTACCTTTAGGTGCCATTAGCTTTATCATTGCATGGCACCTTTACAGCAGTGCTGTCTGTCTGCAGGATCCATATTTTAAATTGCTTCATTGTTATACACAAAATGTTCTGTTTTTTTTTTTTTTTTTTTTTTTTTTGCCTAAACACTGGCAATCTATGTATTACCAATCAATACTTTCCTATTATCTACTAAGATATTTTTATGAATGACCCAGTCACTGGTCATTTCTAGTCAAAATGAATTCTGTAATTCTGCCTTAGCAATTCTTTCTGATTCTATATTCAACCTTTCCTTTAACATGGGAGGGAATCTAGTGTTCCTTTTATTAGTTACTTCAGGGTCACTCTTTGTAAAAATTAATGTTTGTAACCCCTGTCAATAAACATGATATTGATAGTAATTAATTCATCAAAAATAAATCATCCCAAGAGACAAGTCTAAAAATTCTAATCATTTGTCCTCTTGGGGCGTTCTTCTTCATGTTGACAGGGTGTCTGTAAGTAAAAAAAATGTGCTTTTCCTGTATACAGTACTTTCAAAACATACTTTCTCTCAAATCTAGTTAAAATGATATCCAAAAAATGAACCACAAAACATAGTAGTAATATTGACTTGTTCTAAAAACACATGGCAATTAGCTAAAGATCCCTTCCAATGAAAAACAGGTCATCCACAGACCATTTGTAAAAAGTATCTTTTTCATATAATGGAACATCAATCATAGTATTTTGTTCCCACCAAGGAACAGGTTTGTATAGGAGGATGCTACAGTTGCTACAATTGCCACAGTTGCTACAATTGCCACTTTTGGCTAACGTCAAAGATTGATACAATTCTAATTTAATGAATTTTAATTATACTTGTACTTAAGAATGGGGATCATTTGCATCATGGTATTATAAACTCAAATGACCTGGAGCAATTAAAATGGCAGAAGCTCTTTTGTGAATCTAACAGTTCTCTAATATCCAGTCTGCACTATGATCTTTATAGTTAAGAAAAAGGTTTATGAGTCCAGGACCAGAAAATCTGTACTAAATGTCTACTCTAAGTCTGAAAAACATAAAAACGCGCATAAAAAACTCAAACATGACAGAATACTTTACAGCCTTTGAAACAAATAAAGAATTCACACCTGACATTTCACATGCAGTCCAAGCTGTGGTTAAAGATGTGAGGGCTATTCTTTAAAGCATATAATGTAGTCATAATAAAGCATGCTTTTGGTATAGTCTTTAAAATTCTGTTTGGCAGTAGAGATGATTGTCTGATTATAAACACTTATCTTTAATTTATTCAGCGCTCTTTTTTTCCATAGGGGGCTTCTTTTTAAGTCTATTGCTCAGTTCCTTGCTTTTGGTTGCACATGGCTATTCAGCATCTTCCACTTTCAGAAGGAGACCCTTGTGATGTCATACATTTTCACGACACTGAACAGCTTCCATGGAGTGTTTATGTTTCTGCTCTATTGTGCTGCTAATAAACTGGTAAGACTATATTAATCTTTAGTATTGTGTATTATGTAGAATTGCCATTTTTGTATGTTCTTATTGCTCCTTTTTGATCATACTTCTCAACCTCTTACCACAAGGAATCTGGGCAAAGCAAATATAAGCAAAAAATAATTGGGGACAAAGGCCCAAAAGTAGGTACAAATTTTAAATATTGCTCTTATAAACAGACAGTTGCTAGAATAACAGGTTTTGCATTACTGTTAACTTTCTGAAGGATATAAAATCTGAAATGCAAATGCAAAGCTAGCTATAAAAACAGAATTGCAGCAAATAGTAAAGACAACCACAAGGCCTTCTGTAGTTATGTAAAGAATCTCCACGGCAATACCCAAATTTGTTCTGAGCTACTGCACAATGGTATCTCCTATACCGAGCCAACAGATATTGCCAATATACTGGCTAACAGATTCAGTGCCAACTTTACCCCTCTCCTCCACCAAAGGACTAATCACAATACCAGTAGATTGCCAAGCATCCAGTATTACTGCTGCACAGGTTAAAACAGCACTGTCCAAGGCCAAGAATACAGCTTCTATGGGACCTGACAATATCCCTGGCTGTGTTCTACATGAACTACAGAGTGAACTGGCACCTCACCTGTGTGCCCTGATCAATCACAGCCTCACCTCATGCTTTGTCCCTACTGAATGGTGCACTGCTACAGTCATCCCTCTCCACAAAGAAGGAGCGACTACAGACCCTGGGAACTATAGCCCCATTAGCCTAATGAGTCTGATATGCAAGGCTATGGACCACATCATCATGGACCTAATAAACAAGGCTATAGGGAATCTCCAAACTCTGGGTCCCACACCGTTTGGTTTTGTGAAAGGTAGATCATGCCTGCTCAACTTGGTCGACCTTTTTGAGTCAGTCACCAGAGTGGTGGATGAAGGCAAGGTGGTTCATACAGCCTACCTTAATCTGGCCAAGTCCTTTGATACCATTCCCCAATCTGAAATCATAGAAAAACTCACTAAGCTAGGCATCAACCCCTATATCATAGGATGGATTGCAAACTGGCTCACAGATAGAACCCACACTGTGAAAGTAGCTGACTCCAAGTCAGACTGCCGAACAGTCACAAGTGGAGTCCCACAGGGTTTGGTCTTGGGTCCTCTCCTGTTTGGTATCTACTTCTCTGAAGTCCAGGCTAACATGAAGGGACTCTAGCTGACAAAGTTCACAGATGATTGCAAGTTGGGAGCTTTTATTAACTCCTCAAGTGATGCTGACATCCTACAGAATGGCCTCAGTGAGACCAATGACTGGTGTTAAAAAAAGCCTTAAGCTCAATGCCAAAAAAATGTGCCGTCATCACCTTTAGGAAAAAAACAGTTCCCATGAATTATCACATTGATGGTAGTCCACTGAACACAGAAGGCATTATAAGAGATCTGGGAACACAGGTTGACAGCAACCTCTCTTTTGATCACCACATCGTCACTGGGGTCAGAAAATCCTTCTATGTGGCACTTCTCATTACTAAGAGGTTTGCATCAAGGAAGAAAAACATCATTGTCTCCCTCTACTCTTCCTTCATTAGGCCAATTATCGAGTACAATGCCCCATTTGGCATGTACCTCCCTAGACACCTGCAACAATTGGAGAGGCCACAACAGTACTTCACAAAGAGGATCGTAGGCCTTAAACACTTGTCCTATATGGACAGACTCAAAAAACTCCAACTATTCTCTGTCTCATATCGCCTACTTAGAGGCGATCTATGCTTAACTTACAAAGCCATGTCTGACCCAGCTCTGTTAGAAATGCTACATCTGAAGAAATCCCAATACCTTCGCACCACAAACTCCAGGGACCTCAACCTCATTACCACAATCAACAGAATGTACTGGAGGGACAGGTTCGTAACCCAGAGACTGCCCATGCTATGGAATAGACTTCCCATACATGTCAAGCAGAGCACCTCGCTGACCCTCTTCAAGAGAAATCTTGATGAGTGGATAGGGAAATAGAAATTTCACCCTGGGGATAACTCCAGTGGCTCTACTCAACAGAGGCACTGGGAACTAAGGTCAGGTGGCACAAAGCCAGGATAATCCTATGGCTAGACTTTTAAAGGCTGCAGGGCCATTAGCCTAATACATACCTATGAACCTATGAACCTATAAACCTGTCATTCTTTAATGAATTAAATCCCCACTAATTTGCCAGAAAACAACTTTTTTGAGAAACATATGAAAGATATGAGGCAAAAATCTGGTCATTCTGCGAAAATCTGGAGAATTGAGATGAATGTTTTCTCTGCAATTACGGTTTATCAACGCATTTTCTGAAACAATGCTGAAGTGTAACTTGATTGTAGGCTTAGAAGCAGGAGCTATTAATCTGTTTCACCCAGTGCATATATCATATGCAATATTATGTTCACCCTGTTATAAACAATGGCCACTGACAGACATATGTTTTGTCAGAATTTAGTTATGCAATTCATGTAAACCTTATTATTTACATTCCATAACTATAACATGAACAGCAGTCTATACTAACTCCCATACTCTTTTATCTCTATGTTATATCTAATAAATCAGTAGAAAATTAAAGGGACAAAGTTCATCTTTCAAAGTCTTGGTAGTTAATGATTGTGGATTGCACAAAATGCACAGTAAAACTTGAACAGAATGATGAACTCATCTATAATACAACTTTTGAATTACATTATGAAGTAAAGGCCAGTACACTTTGAAAAGAAACTCAGTAGAGAGACTAGTATTTTGTTTAGCCAGTACAGAACTGTATAATTTACATATCTTCCATAACCTGACAAAAACAAAGGTAAAAGACACAGAGGTGGCTGTCAGTGAGGAACTCTTCTAAATAACAGCTATAATATCAGCATCAAAAGTGATTTCAGTCATCACACCAAGATATTTTAGAGTGGTACTCTTAGGCAAAATGAAATTATCCATAGCATAAAGATAAAGGCTTTTATTATTATCATAATGAAGACACTGCAATATGGTGCATTAAAACACATTTTCAGTTGACACCACTGATGCAAAAATGTCCAAAAGTATTTACCGAAGGGCTTTGTTGGTAAGTTTAGAAACAACTGTTCCAGCCTCAGCATTGTCAGCAAAGCTGCTTGCCAATATATTCAAGCCAGTTGGAATAATGGTCATAAAAAAACACTAAATAAATAGGACCAAGTACAGACTCTTGAGGAGTACCTACATTTATGACTTTCCCGCCTGATTAAGTATTTTTAATGTTAACTCAGCAAGTCCTGACTTATAGCCATTTGACTACCCACCTAATAATATATCTATTAATACTACCAGACAAGATTTAATTTAACACCTTCTTGTGAGACACTAAATCAAATGTTATCAGCAAGTCCAAATAAATCACAGCCATTAACAGAATCAATTAAATTCATATAAATATAAAATTTGTTATACATGACTTCAGTCTAGGAACCTGTGTTGATTAATGTCCATCCTATTTTTAAATGACAGACGTATTAGTCACAAAGCTATTACTTCAAAACATTTACCAATAATACTGTCTTAACTTATGGACTGAAAATTATCCACCGAAGTATTAGAACTTTACTTTTATACTGGTACAAAATATCTTACTTCCAAACATGAGGTACCTCCTGACAAGACTGGCCTTTGAAACAAATAGGTTAAACAACAAATTAAGTTAGTTAAAATATTGCTCAAAAAGCATCGGTTTAACCCTTCTGGCCTAGGTGCTGCATTGCCCTTAATTTCCTTAGTAGCTTCTGCCTCTATATCATTGGCAATCTCTGGGCGTAAGTCAGGGTCAGCAATATCAGTTTGGATCACTACAGCATCTCATCACCCCCAAACAAAAAATGTCATTAAGATCTTAGATGTGGGCTATCATCTGACACTATGGGAACTATCATGGGAAATACTAATCATCACCTTTTTCTACTTCCTATATTACTTTGGATGTTTATACAAGGCCACGTTACCATCACTGGAATAGACTATTTTAATTTAGTGTTTGTGTTCAGCTATCCTAGTATACCTGCTTAGTGGTTACTCAGATTGCTGGTAACAAACTTTGTTTTGTAAGATAGGAAAGTTCCTGAACACCTGCAAATGATGCTTCTTCTTCCTTTGAAGTATAGAAGGACATTTTGGCCATCCAGGAGGATTGACCCTACTGTGGACTTTTTTATGACTTCAGGAAACATATTTCCCTATCAATGAGTCAATTCAACTATATAAAAAGCCTCAGTAGTTTCCCAAACTATTGCTGTTTGTGCTGTTTTCCCAGTTCAATATTTCAGCCTCAGGATAAATGGCAGATGAATCAGTTTAGTAAATTTTTTGTTTAAGCTGCCAAACTGGCAAGCCTTTTAGTTGATATTGTTGCATTCCAGGCTACACTTTAGTAGTCTGAATTGCTCAGTTCATGTTCAACATAGCAGATACTAATAAGATCCCTATAACTTACTTGGGCCACATTCAAAATATTACTGAGTCTACTGGTTTCTTTGAAAATCTATGTTTAATTAAAAGGGCACTAGACTCAAAAATGCCATGATAGGTATGGGTGTACAGATGAGTGACCGGAAAGACTACTGTCAGGCAGTTGGGGGGCCGGATTAGTCTGTAAACAAATAGCAAAAAACATAAAACCAAAGAAAGAAGAAGGTGTTTTAGTAAAAAATAAAAAAGGGGGGTGGAGGGAAAGGAAATAACTGAAGGCAGTATTCTATGCAAGGCCTTCAAGGAAGACAGTTAGATAACTAGGATGGGGTAATAGGGTGACCTGCCCCAAGCTCAAGGTATTAGGGAGTGTTGATTGTGTGGTTGTACAGTACTAGCATTGATTTAAGAAGCCATTGGATGTCATGGCCTCATAAATGAATGCTATTAATGCAGTTGAGTTTATTGCTAGAATGTCTGATAGTAACTGCTGCAAGGTGCTTGTCACAGTTGAAGCAAGTAGCTTACAGGTGCACAGAAGAGTTTTTTTTTGTTTGTTTTCAGGTTGACCTCCAAATGCCTTGTTTTCTGGTACTTAACTTTGAGTTGAGGGGGGCACCAGTTTAATGAACTGTGCCAGATGACACAGTTATTCTTCTGAATACTATTAGGATCTGTGTAAGAAAAGAAAGCTGGAATAGATAAATATGGGTGGTAATGAAAGGTGGAAGAACCATAAAATTTAACTAAGGCACAAAGAAACAGCTTGGAAGCAGACATAACCAAAGATGTTAGAAAGGTAATGTTAAAAATGTGAGTGACCAAAGCAAGTGGTACTGGGTTTCTTTGAAAGAAGAAGGCAAAATAGCGTGTCAGATATTAGCAGGGGAATACAAAAGAATTGAAAAGACAGAAAAGTCATCACAGTCAATGAGGAAAAAGGATAACTGTACTACCAAAAGAATGTGGATCATATGTACCCAGCAAACCACTGGCCAATATCCTTGATTAATGCGAATGCTAAGATGATAAAGATCCTAGTTACAAGACTGGTCAGGATCCTGCCTCACATGTTACAGAAAGGAAAAACTGAATTCTTAAAAGGTAGATCAGAAAATGGCAGCTGGTGGGTGCCAGTGGACTTCAAGAAAATGTAATGAGGGAAGGAAGAAAAGGCAGGGATCATATTATTGGTTCTACAAAATGATTTTGACTGTGTGAGGTGGGATTTCTTATAGTAGGTAATGGAAAGAAGGGCAATGGGAGGAATGTCAGAGGGATGGATAAAAGCAATGAACAATGACTTGGAGGTAAAGGTGATGGTGGCTCAAACACAGAGAGAAAGGGCAGTTGTGTCCTCTATCACCCAGACTATTTGCAATAGTGAACGAGAAACTGGGAGGAGCACTTAAAATGGAGGTGGAAATACTGGAAGAAAGAGATGGAGAGAGTAAAACCCAAATCTATGCTATACTTTATGTTCTACAGATATAGAGCTAACAATGAAAAGCACACTGCCAGTCTTGAGTGAGTTTAAGGGTAAAGTAGAATTAAGGTGTGACAAAAAAGAAAACAGTGCTGGTGAGGAAAATAAAAAAGAAGGGGATGTAATGAAAATTAGGGAGGAAAACTATCCCATATACCTCAGAGCACTAATGGGTTCAAAATTGCACAAAATAATAAGAGAAAGTTTGAGAGGCATGATGAAAAAAAGTGAGGAAAATAATACACAGATGAGCCAAATCAACATAGAATATGACAGAAAGGATAAATAAAGTACAGATGGTGGTGGTACCAGTAATACTTTGTACTAAGAGAAACCGTCTAATAGGCCTAAACACTAAGGCAACAAAATGGGATATAGACACACCTAGAAAAGTGAGTTGTGAAAAGGAAAAAAGGAAGATGGATACACAGAAGCACCTTGAGGCTGAGTAAAGAAAAGGAGGTTGAGATATGCCAAACATATCCACATATGGTCCAACCTACACCATACGTAGGTACGTAGAGAAGGAAGGAGAGGAAAACAGTGGAGATGGAGGAGAGACGGTGCTTAGATGAAAACATGTAACAGAGACAGGAATGCTATAAACAGATGGGAATCATGGAGTCAAGAAGAAAGAAGAGACAAGAAACAAAGAAACTGTAGGGGAAGGAGGTATGGAGAGGTAAATGAGAAAGAAAATGGCAAAAACTTTAGAAAACTGTGGCATAACAGAAGCAGGGATATTATTGAAAGAGTGAGTAGGAGGAGATAAAGTGTTAAAATACTGTAACAGCTGAAAGATCAGTATGGCTTACCAGAATAACAATAGAAGGATAGACAATATAGGTTATCAAGTGGCATTTAGGTAAAATAGATAGATGAAAAAAGTGAGAAAAAATGAGAGAAAGGAGGAGAATACAAGAGGAATGCTAAAAATGGAGATGGATAGAAAAGACAAAAGTTTAATATAATATATGAAAATGTGAGGAAGATAGTGGAAGGGGAGAAAAGAAGGTGCTGTAAACAGAACAGAGGTGGACAACAGAAAAGATGAAATGCTTGGAAATTTAATAGATAGCAGAAGTGTCAAAGATACAGAGGTGGCATACCAAAAGCTAGGAGTATTACACAGTGGTCCTTATGCCAAGAACATGGGAGTAGGTAGGCAGATTGAAACAGAACAGTTGTTGGAGATGTGAAATATAACTGTCTGGACAGTTGCTTATGTGGAGGGACAAGAGTGCATATAAGAGATATGGAAGTAGGCAATGAGAAGGGTGAGGTGTGGGGGAAATAAAACTGAGTGGAGAGGAAATCATGGCATATCAGATAAAGAGCAAGTTAGAAAGAAAACAGAATACAAGGTAGAGTCCAAACAACGAAAAGATAAATAGTACATTTATGACAGATTTGAGAAGAAGAATAAGGTAATCAAATCTAGAGGAAAACTAAGAAGGACTCAAGAAAAGCAGAATCTGATACATTGTATTATGGAATGAAGGTAGAAGGCAAAAAAGGAGGGAGAAGGGCAGAGAAGTGTTAGATGAAAAGTGCACCATGCATGCATATTGGACATGTGTATATAAAGGTAAGGCAGTAATAACATATATATTATATCATATGCTAAATCTTAATTAAAGGACAAAATGGATCTCATCTTCCTTTCTGTACTTGGTACTTTGGTGTGGAACTGAATTTGTAGATAAAAACAATAATGCACAACATTTAATTTTATGGAATGTAATACTTCTTGCAGCCTACACACATTATTAGGGTCTATATTAGAACAATGAACATTCAAAATTTCGAGTGTTCTAATATCGACCAGTTTTCAGTGAACGCTGAAAATATCGAAGAAACAGAAAACCAAATTTTTTCCTAGGGAATGAATTTGGTTGTCCGTTTCTGTTGCTTCGGTATTTTCAGCGCTGTGGTGGAAAGTTACGGGTCGGGTTCAGGTAAGTGTGCAATTGTGTGGATGTGAGAGTTAGGGCGGGTTAGGTGAGTTAGGGTTAGGGCACGGGTCAGGTAAGTTTGCGATTGTGTAGACGTGACGGTTAGGGCAGGTAGGTGAGTTAGGGTTAGGGCCCGGGCGAGGTGACTGTGTGATAGTGACGGACCTTAGAGTTAGGGTTTGGGTTAAGGTAAGTGGATAGTTAGTAGTGTATGTATAGTTTAGTGTAGGGTTAGGTGTAAGAGTTTAGGTGAATGTGTGTGGATTGCTGTTTGTTTGGTGTGCTTGTGTTATGTGTATGTGTTTTGGAACAGCAAATTTTTTTCGTAGGAAAAAATTTGCTGTTCTGAATGTTCGATGTTTTAAATTTTTGATTCATCATCATCATCTTCTTTCGGCTGTTCCCGTTAGGGGTCGCCACAGCAGATCACCTGTTTCCATTTCTTCTTGTCCTCTGCATCTTGCTCTGTCACACCAACCACCTGCATGTCCTCTCTCACCACATCCATAAACCTTATCTTAGGCCTTCTTCTTTTCCTGTTACCTGGTAGCTTCATCCTTAGCATCCTTTCCCCAATATACTCAGCATCCCTCCTCAGCACATGTCCAAACCAATGTAATCGTGCCTCTCTGGCTTTGTCTCCAAAGCTTCCAACCTGGGCTGACCCTCTAATATACTTATTCCTAATCCTGTCCACCCTCATCACACCCAGTGCAAATCTTAACATCTTTAATTCTGCCACATCCAGCTCAAACTCCTGCCTTTTTGTCAATGCCACTGTCTCCAACCCATATAACATAGCTGGTCTCACTACCCTCTTGTAGACCTTCCCTTTCACTCTTACAGGTACTCGTCTGTCACACATCACTGCTGACACTCTTCTCCACCCACTCCATCCTGTCTGTACTCTCTTCTTCACCTTTCTTCCACAGTCACCGCTACTCTGAACTATTGATCCCAAGTATTTAAACTCATCCACCTTCACCACCTCTACTCCTTGCATCCTCACCATTCCTCTATCCTCCCTCTCATTCACACACATATAGTCTGTCTTAGTCCTGCTGACCTTCATTCCTCTTCTCTCTGGAGCATATCTCCATCTCTCCAGGGTCTCCTCCACCTGTTCCCTACTCTGACTACAGATCACAATGTCATTTGCAAACATCATAGTCCACAGGGACTCATGTCTGATCTCGTCTGTCAACCTGTCCATCACCATTGCAAATAAGAAAGGGCTCAGAGCTGATCCTTGATGTAACCTCACCTCCACCTTAAATGCATCCGTCACTCCCACTGCAGACTTCACCACTGTCATACTACCCTCATACATATCTTGTACCACTCTTACATACTTTTCTGACACTCCTGACTTCCTCATACAATACCACAACTCCTCTCTAGACACCCTGTCATATGCTTTCTCTAAGTCTACAAAAACACAATGCAACTCCTTCCAACATTCTCTGTACTTCTCCAGCAACACTCTCAGAGCAAAGATCACATCTGTAGTGCTCTTTCCTGGCATGAAATCATACTACTGATCACTAATCATCACGTCCCTTCTTAACCTTGCTTCCACTACTCTTTCCCATAAATTCATGCTGTGACTGATCAATTTTATCCCTCTGTAGTTACTACAGCTCTGCACATCACCCTTATTCTTAAAAATCGGTACCAAAACACTTTTTCTCCATTCCTCAGGCATCCTCTCACTTTTCAAGATTTCATTAAACAATCTGGTTAAAAACTCCACTGCCATTTCACCTAAACACCTCCTTGCTTCCACAGGTATGTCATCTGGGCCAACAGCCTTTCCGTTCTTCGTTCTCTTCATAGCTATCCTTACTTCCTCCTTGCTAATCCATTGTACTTCATGATTTACTATCCCTATATCATCCAACCTTCTCTCCCTCTCATTCTCTTCATCCATCAACCACTCAAAGTACTCTTTCCATCTCCTCAACACACTCTCCTCGCTTGTGAGTATATTTCCCTCATTATCCTTTATCACCTTTACCTGCTGCACATCTTTCCTAGCTTGGTCCCTCTGTCTAGCCAATTGGTACAGGTCCTTTTCTCCCTCCTTAGTGTCCAACCTTTCATACAACTCTTCATATGCCTTATCCTTAGCCTTCACCACCTCTCTCTTTGCCATGCACCTCATCTCCTTATACTCCTGTCTACTTTCTTCATCTCTCTGACAATCCCACTTATTCTTTGCCAACGTCTTTCTCTGTATACTCTCCTGTACATCCTCATTCCACCACCATGTCTCCTTGTCATCCTTCCTCTGTCCAGATGTGATACCAAGCACCTTTCTAGCCGTCTCCCTTACTAGCTCTGCTGTAGTTACCCAGCTATTTGGTAACTCTTCACTGCCACCCAGTGCCTGCCTTAACTCATCCCTGAACTCCACCTCACAATTACCCTTTTTCAATTTCCAACACTTGATCCTTGGTGCTGCCCTCACACTCCTCCTCCTCTTCTTGATAACCAATGTCATCCTACAAACCACTATCCTATGCTGCCTAACGACACTTTCTCTGGTCACCACTTTACAGTCTCCAATCTCCATCAAACTAGCCCTCCTACATAAGATATAATCCACTTGTGTGCATCTTCCTCCACTCTTGTATGTCACCCTATGCTTCTCCCTCTTGTTAAAATACGTATTCACCACAGCCATGTCCATCTTTTGCACAAAATCCACTACCATCTGACCTTCTGCATTCCTTTGTTTAACACCATACCTACCCATCACTTCCTCATCCCCTCTGTTCCCTTCACCAACATGCCCATTGAAATCTGCTCCAATCACCACTCTCTCACCCTTGGGTACAGTCATCACCACTTCATCCAATTCACTCCAAAATTTTTCTTTCTCATCCATTGCACACCCATCTTGTGGAGCATATGCACTAACAACATTCATCATTACACCATCAATTTCTAGCTTCATAAACATCACTCTATCTGACACTCTTTTCACCTCCAAAACACTCTCAGCATACTGTTCCTTCAGAATAACTCCTACGCCATTTCTCCTCCCATCCACACCATGATAAAACAATTTGAACCCACCTCCGATACACCTATCCTTACTCCCCTTCCATCTGGTCTCTTGGCACACACAATATACCAATCTTCCTTCTGTCCATCATATCAGCTAGCTCTCTCCCTATACCAGTCATACTGCCAACATTCAAAGTTCCGACCCTCACTGCCACAGTCCTAGCCTTTCTCCTCTCGATATTAGAACGCTCTACATTTTGAATGTTTGGTGTTCTAATATAGACTCCATTATTAGAGTCACTTGTAGCATCCTACATGCATTCTTAGATTCTTGAACATTTCCTGAGAAATTAACAGTAAGAGTTTGCACGTTCATATGTTTATCTTTCACTGTTCATACCCTTGGGCCATCAAGAACACTGTTTTTTTTTTCTTCTAAATGATGAGTCTAAGTTAAATTTAAGACCATTCAAAAAAGCTGACTTACATATACACAATGGCAATTTATTCCATATTATTGGAATATTTTGCGTAATATGCAAACCTCTCATACCTGTTCTATAACTCTTTATTTTAAAAGCACAGCTTAAGTGTTTATGCATGTTTGTGCAATCATTAATGTTTAAATTTATAATAGCTTGTGGAATACTGTCATCAAAGCCATATAGGCCATAATCAATTTGCCTGTAAGGTACTGGTAATGAATAATAAACAAATATAACTTTTTACATCTATGTTTGTAGCATACATTTGACAAAGATGTAATTATTTTGGTAAACATTTTCTGGATTGATTTTAACCTGCTCAGTTGAGTATTATTACACATAATAACAATATGGTCATACCCTAAAATAGGTCTAACACTTGTTTTATATAAATATACCAGATATAAGGTATCTCTTTAGTTAACATTTCTCAGTATGTTACTTTTGTTGGCTGTCAAGACCACTAAATTTGCCTCTTTAGAAAATTGGAAATTTGAGATAACAGAAATATCTAAGTTATATTATATATATATATATATATATATATATATATATATATATATATATATAGATAGATAGATAGATATACCTTTGAGAGCTGTGTACCTTGAATTAATAATTGTTCTCTTGGCTCTCTTTTCCAAATAACGTCATATTACTTTCATTTATAGTACACGGTATCCCATAACACCTGGCCCAGATAGTTATTTCTGCAAAAAAAATTAATATTACAATAATCATTTGAAGTAGTTATTATAAAACATAGTTTACAGTCACTAGCATATTTTTCATACCAGCAAATTGTGTTATTGGGAAAACTGAAAAAAAAAAAAACAATATTGTCAGATTAGGGATTTCCATTTTAAAATAGTTATTAGACATTAGCCAGGCTAAAGGGTAAAATAAATTGTGATTCATGTATGCATAAAAGACAGTTAAGCAGAAAGGAAAATAACCCTGCTGGCCAAGCATGGAATAGTGCTTTTTAAAGAAGAAAATAATAAGCATAAAGTGTGCAAACAGAATGTTCTTTTCTCAAGGAAAAGATCAGCTACAGAATGTTCCTTAATAAAGCACATACAAATCCTGGGAACAAGGTTAAAAGGGTAAATAAAGGACATTTACGAAACTAAAAGCAATATAATATGTTTGTTCAGGACAGCAGGGCAGTGAAGGTTAGTAAGTTCATTCAACCTGTCACTTCAGAGAAGATGACAAACAATCCTGAGTACAGAAAACAGGTCATCTAGAGACTATGTCAGTCAGTCTGCATTGTTCAGGACAATCAGAATATGATGTGCAGCAATTTGAAATGTTTATCAGTACTGTTAATGAAAACAGTATTTGGATATTGTGAACATTTAATAAAATCTTATTAAATGAACTAGTGTTTGGAGAATTCATTCTGAATGCACAAGACTTGGTCCATAATGGAAAGACTGACACCTATTCAGCACAAGCTTGGGTAATTAAGACTTTCATTCCTCAGTCTCATTGTATACAGTGTTTCCAGCTAATTATGGTATGGTACTGCATTATCAAATTTTATAATGGCGCCTGACATGACCTGCTGTCTGGTGAGAGATATATATTTCTCACAACCCAGCAAGCAGCTGAACCTTTTCACATCCTTTTTCCAGTACAAGCATGTTTTCTTAAGTTCACAGTGACTGTTTATACACCAGAAGGACTACACCAGCACTCCAGAGAACAAACTATCCTTTCAGTAAAGGTATTATTCACTTCCAGACTTGGTGAAGAAATTGCTTGAAACCACCACGAATTGAGTCAAACAGCATTTAATGGCAAAAAGTAAAACAGGAACAAGCGCTTTCACGCAATAAGATTGCGCTTCATCAGGTTACATTCTTTCAAAACCACCAACATGTTTTATATTAATGCTTTACCTACAATAATTCAATTAACTATGTTAATTAAATTAGGTTCATCTATATTATTAGTTTGCTAAAATCAGCATCTAGATGTCCAATCCAAATATAATGTATACAATATTAAAACAAGCAACATAATGACATTATTCATAAATTCAGCAGCATAGTAATATCAAAATTTGTGCAAAGAATTCATATCAGCATATATAAATGCCCCTTAATTAAGAGTATAATTGTTAAGTACAATCCTGCGTAGCAGGAAATAATGCCCATTTTTGGAAAAACAGGGCTGTTGATAAAGTAGCACTTTACATTCATTATTCCCAAAGGTTAAATCAGCAGTTCTAAAAACTCATTTGCAATTCATTGTCATTTTGTCAAAGAAACAAGACTCTAAGCATATTAAGCATAATCTAAAATATATAATTAAATCAGCCATTACTAAATTATCAGTGTTTAAAAACACTAAAAGTAATACAGGCTTAAATATCCATGTCAGGAACGTAACATTCACCAAGGCATTTATAGTTGCCTTAGTCAGTACTTAAACGGTACCCAGTCTCTGCTAACTAAACGTCATTGCAAAAAATATATCATTGCAAAAAATATCATTAAAAAATAAAAAAATAAGACGGGAACCAAGTGTTCCTATTTATATATGAGGATTATACTCATATAACTGAGTGTCATATTTGCAGGTATCACTAGGTAGGCTATATTAATTATGAGCAGATTCTGCGGACAAAGCCATAAGGCTATATACAGTATTAAATAGTAGTGTTAATGAAACAAGCATACAGAGCCTTCATGTAAGTAATGAATATTATCAAATGTAGCCGCATTACAAATAAGTAATCTTGTCTCTCAGATCAACCTTTTGTTTTCACCTTGAATTTATATATATTTTATATGAGTAATCCACAGCTATAGAGTGTAAAAAGCTCAGATCAAAATACATAATATAAAAATCGCCATAACAAGTGACGAATAAAGACGCGAATACAACTAGCTGAAACTATATTAATTAAGTAGCCTAGGCAGTTATTTATATATATTAGTAAGTTATAGCATATATAATATGTGGCTGCATAGTCATGTAAAAACAACCACATGAGAAATTTAGCAAGAACCATGCTAAGAGTCATTAACAAAATTCATTAGTAAAAATTCATTCACATACATAGCGCCATTAAGAATATACGTTCGCTAGATTAATAGAAGACATAGTTTGGAGAAACAATGAACTAGTATATTTATATAGACAATAATATAAATTTCGTATTAAATAAAAAGAGCATGAAATTATATTACAAAAAATTAGAAACTAAAAACTAAAATATAATAATGATATTAATTTTACAAAAAATAGATCATACATAATTAGCCATTCATAGTTTATCAAAAAACTGACTGACCCAATATTATTAAAGTGTCTCTTTTTACTTCTTGGTCAAATCAAGGGATAATTATTTCAGAGGGGATACTTTAGCGTAATGCAATTCACTGCAACACAGTCTAAACTAAGCATTCAAATTAATGCTCCAGAAAACTGTAATACATATAAGTTCCCAATGTATTTTCAAGAGAAAAAATTTTTATATTAAGTTGGATATAATGAACATGACAGTCAATGATTAACATGGGAACACACTCTCTTACTCATGTGAGTTCTGTTATAGCAGATATATGCATGAAATCCTTAGAAGTTATTAAAAAGAATGATATTTTACTATATGGTGTTCATATTGACCATAGACAAATTATATACTAAGTGGTCATGATATTATAATATTTTAACATTACAGTACTTTAGGTTTGTATGGGCTCTGTCATATTGGACACTTCTAACAGATTTTTAACGAAAAAGTATATTTCCATTTCATAAGAATAAACATACTAAACATATCCAGGCTAAAAGCTGAGAAGCTGAAGAACTAGGGAAACTAAAAGAAATGAAACAACCATTTATGTTATGGTCCAAATATTAACTAGGTCCTACTAAAGCTGGACGGAGATTGACTATTGTATTCAGACCTGGTGGTATGTGAGCCTTTAGCCTTAAAATCCATCTTAATTCAAAATTTTCCAAGGTGTTCATATGGTCACCCTCCCTCCTATTATGCTCAACTATTTGCAGTACCTGAAATGAAAACCTATGCTCAGGATAAGAACTACAATGTAATGCCAAAGCATTGTTAAGATTATTCCTTCTAATATTGTATATGTGGTCATAAATTCGGTCCCTTAACCTCCGAGAGGTCAGACCCACATAATAAGCCTCACAGGATGTGCAATTAGCCAGATAGACCACGTTCTTAGTATTGCAGTTTGCATAGAACGTGGATACTATATCTAGTTGGGTACCTTGAGGAGAAGGCCCCTGCTTTTTTGAGATGTATCCACAAAAGGAACATTTACCACATGGGAAGGTACCTGTCTTCATATGGGATCTTATATCAATGGATGTATTAATCAATTTCTCCTTACATAGAAGTCTTTTCAGATTCATACAATTTATATATCTGAAAGTTGGTTTCCCACTAACAACTTCTGAAATAGATAGGTCTGAAAGTAAAATCTTCCAGTTACTTTTCACTATTTCAGTTAAATATTGTACATCATTAGTAAATTTTATATCATAGGTCAAGGTATTAGTTAGATTCTTAATGGATCTTTGGTAACTAAAGGATTTCTTAGTTTGTGATGGCATATTGGCAGATATAGGTTCGCATATTTCATCTATCAATTTTATGGGGTAACCCCTATCTATGAAATAATTCTTCTGAGTAGTTAAAACATCTAGTGCATCCAATTTATCACTGCAGATCCTATTTATCCTACTTACTTGATTTTTTACTATATTACAAAAGATATGTCGTGGGTGTAGGCTGTCATAATGGAGGATCCCATTCCTCCAACAGGATTTCCTGTAGAGTGTCGTTGCTAGCTTGCATTCGTTAACTTTCTTAATGTTGATGTCCAAAAAGTTTACACTATGGCAAGAGATGTCATAACTAAATTTAAAGAATGAGGTGACGCTGTTCATATAACTAATAAAAGAAGTGAGACTACTTTCATCTCCATTCCATAGCAATAGAATGTCATCGACGAAACGTCTATATAGTATGACATTCTTAAATCTGGGATCATGGAAAATGTATTCCTTTTCCCATTCTAATACGACAAGGTTGGCATAAGCATTGGCACAGGGGGTGCCCATGGCAACCCCCCATGTCTGTGCATATGCCACACCGTCGTAAAGGAAAACATTATTATTCAAGACTAAATCTAATAGACAGCATACATTCATAATCTCACCATTCTCAATGCCCATTTGCATCATATGGGCTCTTACTGCATCAATACCATATTCATTAGGAATTTTCGTAAAAAGGCTTTCAATGTCCAGGGTTACTAATAGAGTCTCATTTGTCAATCTATCAGCTACCATGTTTGATTTAAGATCATCCAAAAGCTTAAAGGAATCAAGAAGTATCGTAGGTACTTGTTTCACTAGAGTTCCTAATTTAGTCTGTATATATGTGGATGCATTATACGTTACCCAGTGGTCACCTGACACAATAGGACGTAGGGGTGGTGGAAACTTGTCTTTATGCAGCTTCGGCAAGCCCTTTATAATGGGAATCAGAGGAAGTTCTATTAGCAAAAAATCATATAGGGGCTTGTCAATAGATCTAGTCATTAGCATGTCATACAGTGTATCATGAACATATTGTATCAACGATGTTATTTGTAGTTTATCAACCTCTTTATATGCGGCATCATTTTTCAACATATTAAGCATTAAATTGTGGTAGAAAGTTACATCCATTGCCACGATCCCCCCTCCCTTGTCAGCTGGCTTAAACACAAGGTTAGGATCATTACACAATGCTTTCAACTCAAGAACTTCTTCCATTTTTAAATTCACAAAAATATTCTTTTTCACGGGGTTAGCATAGTATTGGTAGAAATCTCGTTCATTTGTTTTCAGGAAACAATCAACTGTATGTGTCAAGGGAGGTATGAAGGTGCTTTTCCTTCTACAAACAGAATCATTCATATAATTACTAGTCAAATCAGGCAATTTATCTTTAAATAACAACCTAAGGGAAAGTTTCCTACAGAACATGCGTAGCCCTATCAGAGTATCTGAGATGTTACTATATTGGGAAGGAATGAATGACATACCCTTATTCATAATATTCATCTCATTCGACGAAAATGTCCTGGACGACAAATTAAAAAACAGGCAGTTCACATTGTCATTCTTCTTTTCTTCTGTTCCGATACATCCTTTGGGTGTTTCTGTATGGTTCATTTCTTCATTCTTCTTCTCTGCTCTTGTACGTCTCCCGACAGTTTCCTTTTGCCTCTCCCCCGACTGTTGGATCGAGCTCGTACTGCCTCCTTGTAGGGAAGGGGAAAATTTAGAGGTATAGGTGCCATTAACTTATTTATTGTCCCAGTTGTTTTGGGTTTTGCACCTGATGTATTAGAAAAAATCAGTCCTTGTTGATTGCAAGGTAATGAAGATACTGGGGTGTCAGACGGTGCAGATATATCATTACGGACATCTGTTATTTGTGGTCCCACGTCAGGAACATCTTCCTGTGGACCTACAGGGATATCACTACTCGGGCCCAGAGGAATGTCTACTTGACTTATGTTCACATTGCTGTTGTTTGAATTTGGATGAGATCTCGGCCATATAAAGATACGGCCGAGGCAAAAGTCCTCACAGTCCCGTTTCAATTTCCTGATTTTGATCTGCTCCAGCTTACTGCTATACAACGACAGTTGTCTATTCATGGCTTGTATCTTTGTTTTACAAAATTCAGAAAGATGAGTAGTAGTCAGTAAATTATATTGTTCTTCCACTTTCTTCAACAACTCAGCTTCGAGCGGTGTAAAATAATCCAGTAGTAGCTGGATATATTTATATCCAAAGTCAATATTTAGTTTCTGCCACTGCCGTAACAACTCTGGCTGGCTATCCCCGTAGGTCGGCATGCATAGAACACGCATGCCACGGGGGATAACTTTAAAGTGCAGGCACGCTTGCAGATGCCTCCTTTGCCAAACAAGTCTATGCAAGCGGTAGAGATCGTTTTCTAATGCTCTTAGACTTATGAAAAAGTCATGCATATTTTCATTTGTACTTGACGGACTCCTATATGCTTCACCATTCAAATCCATATGCAGCAGCGGATTATCTTGCTGATAAAAAAGGCAATTCCAAGTTTCAGTAGACACATTACTCACGGGATTATAGTCCAATTCAATATTTTGAGTTTCCATCGCGTGGTGACCAGTTAATTGCAAAAACAAAAATACTAACTGCAGAAAACAATATCCGATCACCCAAAGGTTTCCAGCATCAAGAAGAAGGCAACAATGGTGAAGAAATTGCTTGAAACCACCACGAATTGAGTCAAACAGCATTTAATGGCAAAAAGTAAAACAGGAACAAGCGCTTTCACGCAATAAGATTGCGCTTCATCAGGTTACATTCTTTCAAAACCACCAACATCTTTTATATTAATGCTTTACCTACAATAATTCAATTAACTATGTTAATTAAATTAGGTTCATCTATATTATTAGTTTGCTAAAATCAGCATCTAGATGTCCAATCCAAATATAATGTATACAATATTAAAACAAGCAACATAATGACATTATTCATAAATTCAGCAGCATAGTAATATCAAAATTTGTGCAAAGAATTCATATCAGCATATATAAATGCCCCTTAATTAAGAGTATAATTGTTAAGTACAATCCTGCGTAGCAGGAAATAATGCCCATTTTTGGAAAAACAGGGCTGTTGATAAAGTAGCACTTTACATTCATTATTCCCAAAGGTTAAATCAGCAGTTCTAAAAACTCATTTGCAATTCATTGTCATTTTGTCAAAGAAACAAGACTCTAAGCATATTAAGCATAATCTAAAATATATAATTAAATCAGCCATTACTAAATTATCAGTGTTTAAAAACACTAAAAGTAATACAGGCTTAAATATCCATGTCAGGAACGTAACATTCACCAAGGCATTTATAGTTGCCTTAGTCAGTACTTAAACGGTACCCAGTCTCTGCTAACTAAACGTCATTGCAAAAAATACAGTGGAATACTGTCATCAAAGCCATATAGGCCATAATCAATTTGCCTGTAAGGTACTGGTAATGAATAATAAACAAATATAACTTTTTACATCTATGTTTGTAGCATACATTTGACAAAGATGTAATTATTTTGGTAAACATTTTCTGGATTGATTTTAACCTGCTCAGTTGAGTATTATTACACATAATAACAATATGGTCATACCCCAAAATAGGTCTAACACTTGTTTTATATAAATATACCAGATATAAGGTATCTCTTTAGTTAACATTTCTCAGTATGTTACTTTTGTTGGCTGTCAAGACCACTAAATTTGCCTCTTTAGAAAATTGGAAATTTGAGGTAACAGAAATATCTAAGTTATATTATATTATATATATATATATATATATATATATATATATAGAGAGAGAGAGAGAGAGAGATACCTTTGAGAGCTGTGTACCTTGAATTAATAATTGTTCTCTTGGCTCTCTTTTCCAAATAACATCATATTACTTTCATTTATAGTACACGGTATCCCATAACACCTGGCCCAGATAGTTATTTCTGCAAAAAAAAAATAATATTACAATAATCTTTTGAAGTAGTTATTGTAAAACATAGTTTACAGTCACTAGCATATTTATCATACCAGCAAATTGTGTTATTGGGAAAACTGAAAAAAAAAAACAATATTGTCAGATTAGGGATTTCCATTTTAAAATAGTTATTAGACATTAGCCAGGCTAAAGGGTAAAATAAATTGTGATTCATGTATGCATAAAAGAAAGTTAAGCAGAAAGGAAAATAACCCTGCTGGCCAAGCATGGAATAATGCTTTTTAAAGAAGAAAATAATAAGCATAAAGTGTGCAAACAGAATGTTCTTTTCTCAAGGAAAAGATCAGCTACAGAATGTTCCTTAATAAAGCACATACAAATCCTGGGAACAAGGTTAAAAAGGTAAATAAAGGACATTTACGAAACTAAAAGCAATATAATATGTTTGTTCAGGACAGCAGGGCAGTGAAGGTTAGTAAGTTCATTCAACCTGTCACTTCAGAGAAGATGACAAACAATCCTGAGTACAGAAAACAGGTCATCTAGAGACTATGTCAGTCAGTCTGCATTGTTCAGGACAATCAGAATATGATGTGCAGCAATTTGAAATGTTTATCAGTACTGTTAATGAAGACAGTATTTGGATATTGCAAACATTTAATAAAATCTTATTAAATGAACTAGTGTTTGGAGAATTCATTCTGAATGCACAAGACTTGGTCCATAATGGAAAGACTGACACCTATTCAGCACAAGCTTGGGTAATTAAGACTTTCATTCCTCAGTCTCATTGTATACAGTGTTTCCAGCTAATTATGGTATGGTACTGCATTATCAAATTTTATAATGGCGCCTGACATGACCTGCTGTCTGGTGAGAGATATATATTTCTCACAACCCAGCAAGCAGCTGAACCTTTTCACATCCTTTTTCCAGTACAAGCATGTTTTCTTAAGTTCACAGTGACTGTTTATACACCAGAAGGACTACACCAGCACTCCAGAGAACAAACTATCCTTTCAGTAAAGGTATTATTCACTTCCAGACTTGGTTACACTATGTGTGTTCTATAGAAATCTACAAAATAGCAGTGCTTCATTCAACTTCATGTGTTCTACAGACTATAAAAAGCACTGTTTTCATTAAAGTGCAGCACTCTGTGTTTCATTCAAGCTTCAACAAAAACAGCTGCAGTACTTCAGAAAAGCCTCACACAACTTCAGCAGACAGTATTATCAAAGCAATGTTCTTTCAGAACATAAAAGACATTATCTCCACAGACTTTTACATTTTCTAGAGTGATGTCATAAAGTCAAGAAGCAAGAAAAAGGTTAACAAGCTACTGACAACTGCTCACATTTCTTTCAAGTCATAAAGCCATGTAAGACTTTATATGCATATTTTAGTAAACAGTTCAACAAAGTTTAAGTTACTTCATTAAAGTTTTTTTTGCCTGTAAATATGTCAAGTAATACTGCTACAGTTAAAATGTCAGTGTGGTTTAAGTTTAAAAATGTTCTTTTAAAGTTAAAGGTTATTAGTTCAAAAATATTAAATATGTGCAAAAGGTTTAATGACTCAGAAGTCAGTATGGTCACCAGTTTAAATGTAAATGCTTCAGCACATGCAATTCAATATAATTTCAGTTGTAGTATAGTTTCACTTACAAATGTTCAGAATATAATACATACAATTCAGAATACAGAAGTATGTTGCAGTGTTACAAATGTCAACACAGTCTACATACATAACACGCAAGCAATGTTTCAAGTTCACATTGCACTAAGCAGAGATAAGAGGAATCAAAGTGCAGATTTTGTAACTAAAGAACAGACTTCAGTGCTAAGTAAAAAATACATTCCATAGCTATATGTAAAGATCAGAACATTAATATATCATTGTTTAAGGTTATTTCATTGTTTACAGACAAATCAATTTTAGTTGCACATAGAAAAGATACAAGTGTGGTCTGGTCAGAATTTAAAAGGTCAAAGATTACACAGCTAGCAGTTCAAAGTATAACTGCTCTGCTTATACTGGTTTAAACTTCAGTAAAGAGATATGTGCAAATGCACAGATTTAAATAATTGGTTACAACAGAAACATGCAGATTTATGGATTAAAGATAAAATAAATTCCAGTTCAGTTGACACAGCTGAAGTGCTCAGAAGGACATATTGGGTATGGTCAGTTAAGAAGAAAAGGGTAACCATATGCCTCTGTGCCTTGTAAGGTATATCAGAACTAACAATAAAATTAATTAGCAGAATAAAGGATTTGTAGTTACAGTTTGGTAAATATTTTTTGCACTAAGAGCTTTGTATTAAAGTGTTGCAATGCATAAACAATATTGTAATATAGACAGAGAGAAGATAATGTTTGGTAGTTTACAGAATGTAAAATTTAAAGTAAATGCTAAATTGTAAAAGTGACAGCACAGTTAAGAATTCAGATCCTATGTATAAAAGAGTACATTATGTAATCAGTTTGAGATTATATATATTTCTTACAGAGATGGCAGTTTTCCAAGCATATCAGCTCAGATTAGAGCTAGCCTAGCAAGTTGAATTAACGACAGTGCTATCCACTGAATGCGCTACAGTTTGCTATTTGTCCAAAAAAAGTAACAGTAATAGCACATTCTTGCAGGATTCAATACTAATAAAAAGTTAAATGTCGTAAGCTAAAGAAATGGTTATGGTGAGACAGTGGGTGGAGTTTCACTCTCTGAACAGTGTGTTAAAATCTAAGCGTCATGAGACAAATGTAAAAAAGTTCAACAGTTAAAACTGATTGTATATAGGTGCAAAAATGCACAGTCTTACATTGATTTTCATTTAAAATAAGTTCAGACACTTGATGCAACTATCAAGTTAAATGCAATTGCTACAGCTAAAACCTTAGAAATACTGTACATTTAGTGGTAAGACAGAAACAGATTTTGGCAAGCATCAGATGCCAGTAATTACATTTTTCCTGTAAATACTGATATTGCAGCAGTAAAACAGACTTCACCAGTCCCAGCAGTTAAATGTTTTTTTTTTTTCCTGCATGTAAAAAAGTGTCCTAAATACTGGACATGGAAACAAAAGTGTGTACTTAGTTCCAGTAGTTTCCAATAAAGCTAAACAGGTTACTGATTTAAATATGGTTAGCTTTTCAAATACAAGGCAGCCCACTATGCTTAATGACTGGGCAAATGATGTAAGTAATGTACAGAGTTTGAGCCCAAAGGATAATCAAAAGTATGCGGTAGCTCAGGTTAATGTTGCCAGTGACATACCAGAATTTTTACAATATGTATAAAGGTTATGACACTTTTCCTTCTGTCAGGGTTTAAAAGGTCAAAGGTAATTGCAGTCAGTAGTAAGCTTTTTCAGACTGGATTTTTAAATCAAGCCAGTCAGCCTGAAAAAAGAATAACAGCATAATTTGTGTGACATTACCCAGTGTGACAGTACCATTTTCAAAAATTACATTATGTCAAAATTAAGTGTTGTGTTAAAAATTAATGTAAAAAAATCCGTTTGCCTACAGACTTGCAAGAGCTTATTAGCAGAAAATGTTTATTTCATGCAGAACAAATTATGTTTATTTTATGCAGAAAATGTAAATAATGTCAGGGCAATAAGCAATGCTATCAGATTATAATTGTTAAAGATGCAAATGTTATTTTAAGGACCTGATACTAAAACCAGCTTGCACAGGAAATAAAAAAAAGAGGTTTAAAAAGCCTAGCTATAAAAAGGACACATCAACATTAAAGCAGGTCTTTTTTTTACTTCATCAGCGACTGGAATCATGCAGAGCAAGATTTGGCAATTGTGTTTTGGTTATTTCTTCAATGTTTGTTTAAAGTTAAAGCAATCATGTATGTATTCATGATTCAGTTTCATGTTAACAGTAGTACAGCAGTAGAAGTTTCAGTCTATCTGTGTTCAGATAAATTTCAGTTTATTTGTGTTCAGGTAACACTGTTGTTATGCTTTTATCTGTGTTTTGTTAACACTGGCAAAATATATTATTTTGGTTTAGTTAGTTTCCAGAATATACACAGCTATTTTTAAATGTTCAGTAGATGATAATGTAAATATCAGTCAAGTTTCAGAATATGACATTCATATTAATTTATGTGTTCAGTATACTACTTTTCAGTCAAATCTTAAAATGCTTCAAATTAATCAGACACTAGTTAAGTGTACAATGACAGACTTATTTGTAACAAGCTTATTACATTATTCACTCATTAGTCAAGGGTAAAGTAACAGAATTATTTTTGTAAAATAATAGGTAGTGATAATGATAGTCAAGGCATAACAGGGCAGACTTAATTTGTTAATTAGTTTACAGATTACAGTGCATGTTTACAGATTGCAGTGCACATGACATTAGTCAGGAGTTAAGGACACTAATAGACAATGTAAAGGTATAGACTTAAAATACAGAAAGTATAGGTTTTAGTAAACTATTATAGCTCATAAATATCCATACAAGTTAGAAAATGTGAGTAGCATATTAAGCTTTAGAATGTAAAGACAAAAGTTAACACAGAATATGGCAATTATGCTTCAAGACCACTTATACAGTTATCTTTTTAGTCCAGATTTCAATTAAATAGCCATCATGCCTGATAGGTTATACAATATGTGGCAGAAAAACTTCCAAGGAGGAAATTCCTCTATATCCAATGCAGTAAAAGAATTAAGGTAAAAGGTATAACAGAGGTGAGCCAAGTGGGCTCAACAATTGAGGCAAATCTGGCAAAAATCCAAAACATGCAGGAACATTCTAATAAAAGGGCACAATGAAAAGTTGCCAGTCCAGTCCCGGGATTAAGGTTGTAAGTAAGTAAGGTTGTAAGCAGCTAATAAAGTACAACCATCAGCTACTAAGTTATGTAGGTTTTCAGGAATTTTCACATATCATAAAGTATAAGTCTTAAAAAGCCCTCAGTTGCAGAGAGTGCCAGTTTCAGAAAAAGCATGGTACAGAATACAAATAAATTTTGCAAGACCTCTTCCTCCAGAAAAAGGGGGTTAAAAATCAAATTATAAAGTTAAAAGACTTCAATCCATTCCAAGATGGTGGTCATTTGACTAGCACCCTCTCCACAAGGCTCTGTTACAAATTCAGTAATTTACTATAATAGCCAGCATTCCGGATTACAAAAACCTCATACTGAAGAGTAGAGCATGTATTGACTGAAGATTTATCTTATTTATCTCCAAAATCTTCAGTTATAGCAGTTAAATAGAGTTTTATCCTTTAACAGCTAGCAGAACAAACTTACACATGGATATTAGAGGCATGGAGGCTTCAGCACCACAGAATTAGACAGCTACTGCAAGGGGAAAATTTAAGGAAGACTGAGCTATTAAAATGCCCAAGAAATTAGAAGGTATGGATACCCAAAGCTCCAAAACAAAACTGTCAGCAATAACATCCCCTGAAAAAGAAGTCACTACCAAAAGACAGAAAACAACTAAAATGCAACAAGAACAAATTAAAGAAGACGGCACTAAGCAAAAGGCCGAGAACACTATTCACATGGAATATGGGAAGAGTGCCCTTTTTCCTTTGCAAACTGCTATCCAAGGCTTCTCAGAGCAATTAAACACTTTTGGTGGTACAAGCAAATTGCAGATAGACTAGACCTAGCAGAAGACAGATCCAAATCCAATGAGTTGGAAATTGCTCAGTTAAAATCCGAGTTGAAAATCAAAGACAAAGCTCTAACCGACATCCAGTTGAAAATACTGGATCTAGAGGCAAGAAGCAGATGGAACAATTTTATCAAATGTTTGCCAGAAAAATATGAGTAAAACCAGTGCTTCCCACTCTTACACAAATTTTCATCTCAATACTACAGCCATGTGAATTGCAGTCTGACTGCATAATAGAGAGAGCACACCAAGCACTGTACAAAAGTCAAGATACAACACCAAGATACATCTACACAAAACTCCTCAACTTCCAAGATGTGCAAGCCATCTTGTCTGTCTACAAAAAGCATAAGCACTTCACATGGAACACGTACAAAATCACTATCTCCCAAGATTTCCCTTAAGAAATAAAAGAAAAGCACCACAAACTTTCACCTTACTGCTCAGATCCCATCAAGCACAATATCAATTTCCAGATGCATTTTCCGAGCAACCTATGCTTTTATTATAATGAAACCAAATTCACAATGTCTTCACCCAAGGAAGCTAACCATATATTTTTTAAAATGTTTTGGGAAATCTCCGGTCACTTGAAAACAAAGTTGGCTTCTAATGTCCCTTACCAGAGTTTGTGTTGTTTATTCCGGTTCCATTTATTGGTTATTAGTCCCATTAATCACCTTTCATTTCATAGAATTCACACTTATATTCAAATTAAAGTCTGCGTATGGATACTGGCTCTTAGGAACAAAAGTACCAAGCTGTGATACACAGGGGACTCAAAAATGGTGACATTGTCCAATTTAATTAGAGAGCTGCAACTTTATTAGGACAAACAATTCATAGCTACTTCCTACTGACCCAGCCATCTCAAGATTAGTCGGCGGTGCCTCCTATGAACGACTGACTGGTATAACGGCATGGCTGCATGGCTTGTATGATCCTCAGAGGTAAAGAGATCGTAAAAGAGTTCTGACCACTAGCTAACACCTGGGAGTTACAGAGGTGAGAATCTCTATTACTCTCCAAGACTGTTTTTACAAATGCTCACAGCATCCATGCATCTCCAAAGACTAAAGCAATCCAACCACAACATCTCCCAGGCACAAGATATATATGGCTATTTTTCATTTTTTTACAAAGCTAGTATTAAAGAACAGGTGACCTGCTTACTAGCACACTTAAAATTGGTTACTCATCTTCTTTGAGAGCGATGTGGCAGTTTTTTCATAGAAACTGCTTGATTCAACAAACTACTGCATATCCAATATGTTAGCTGAATACTGAAACATGTTAGACTCATGTTGTTTATATTGTGAACTCATCTAAAAATACTTGCTTGTATGTTTTTTCTCTTCTAAGAATGGAATTTTGCTAACTGCCATTTTGATTGTAATCATAGATATGTTAACTGATTGTTTTGTATCACATAACTACTGCTTTGAGGGGGATATCAAAATATCTCAAAGCACTTGATCACCACATAGCGCATACTTTAGTAAAGGCTGTTAGAAGGGCATAAATGGTTGACCAGCACTTCCAGAACAGTTAGTTAACTTTATGCAAGTGAGAATTTTGTAACTACATGAGCTCTCACAGAGAGACACACTGTTTTTCATAGTTAATTGCTGTACTAAACATTTGATTGTCTGGGAAGGTTGGACCTTGGCTCCGACAATTCCTTTTGGCTTGTGCTTGTCCTGGTTTATACATAATGCCTGTTAAATATGATGGTGGGTATCTTGAACTTTGTATATGGGTCTGGCTTAACTTGTGGAGATTTCCTAGGGTGCTCTACATCCTTATATTTCCACTCTGAAATTTTTTAAACCTTCAGAGCTAACATCTACATATCCTACCGAGTTCTATATAAGTATTTGATGGTCACAATGACTCTAGAAGATTAGTTGTCTATTTTTAGACCCAGACAACTATTAAAGGATTAATCCTCCATAATTTTACAAGACATGATACTTATTTACCTTATATCCAAGCGATCTGACCAGTTAATAACACTTAATAACAGCCCCTCACTGGTCAATGCTTATTCACTATGTCCCTACTATAGTTCAGATGCGGACTTTATCACATCAGATATGTGGAAACGTTAATAAATTCTCAAGACAGTCAATCTGCCTTAACATTATACTTGCCCTATTGTGAGTACATTTTAAGAGAATGATACTTAGCCTATTGTACTCTTATAAGGCTGGTAAACTTAAGATCTAGAAACAGAGACTTATGAGTTGGTCTAAGAAGATTAATATATTCTGTGTACTTATATAAATAAATATTGCTTACTCCTGAAGCTGCTTGATCAAGGTAGAAATCTTACCCGAACAGGGTGATAGGATGAATGTAGACTTCTGTTAACCATTATATCCATATGAACACAATGAGATAGATACCTAAACTTATCCACCCTGCAAAATATTGTGATTGACTACTATCACAGTTCTATATAGCACCCTACTATGTTATTCTATTTTATCTAAAATGTCAAATTACTATACTTAGATTGTTAAGCTTTTCTAATACTCCCTCTATAACTGGTGATATCTTTAGCCAAGAGCTAAGTGGATATGCTAAGAAGGGTACCTGATGATGACATTTGGAATTGTCTTAATGATGTACATAGTATGTAAATATGGTTATTTTATTTTCGTTAAGATATAGATCTAGTCTGTAATACTGTTAATGACATTGTTATTTTATTCTCCTCCACTTTTTTCTCTCTCAAAATCAGGGGAAAGAAAGGTGGGTAGGCAGAGGGGTAAGTTTGAGAGAGTTTTGTTCTGCTTTTTCATCTAATGTTACACACATACCTGACTTGAAAATGACTTTGAGCCACAGAATTATTTCACCCTTCCTTATATATCCTATATCCAACATCATCTTAATCACGGCTTCTCATAATCATTGATAAAAAGTAGAAAGTAATTTCTTGGAATGTTAGAGGGCTACAGGACAAAAGTAAAAGACATATTTTAATGCACCTCTTATTAAAATCAGAAGCAGATATCTCATATATTCAAGAATCACATATGATAGACGAGGATTGGAATAATGAAAAAAAATAGAAAGTGGATAAAAGACATTATCTCAGAAGGAAACAGCTCTACCTCAAAAGGGGTGGCAATTATTACTAAAAACTCATTTAAACCCTGTATTATCGGCAAGGGTTCAGATAAAGAGGGTAGATGGTGTTACTTCATGTGCCTAATCCCACCGCTTACCAAACCAATACTGTTCCTAAACCTATATGGTCCTTGCTCAGGACAACAGCAATTCATTTTGGTAATCTATAACCTTTTATTAAATTTCCCAAATCACTACTTTATTATGGGGGGAGATTGGAATGCTGTAATTGATCCTAACAGTGACCGCTCTAATAAATCCAAACTTTACAATACACAAGTGTACCTTCCCCTGCTGGATCTAATCTCGGACTTCGGACAAATTGAGCCTATATCCTTTGGAGACAACACTCAGAACAGCAATAACTGCACTTACTTCTCTAGGTGCCATAACTCCTGGTCACACATAGGCTTCTTTCTAATATCTTAGATACTAGCATATTGGCAAATAAAGTATGTAGGTGAACCAAGGTTTTTCTCGGATCACTCTAAGATCATTTTGTTGATAAACCTTACTCAAAATTCACTTTCTCATCATAATGGCTTTAACTGGTCCCTTAATAATAACATTTTACTCAACCCATTAGTAAAAGTAGAGATAGCCTCAGACCTATTGGAGTTCACAAACGATCCCTGAAACTCAAGTATCCCATATGACATCCAATAGATGGCGTGTAAAGCTATACTTAGAGGAATATTCATTCAAAAATCCACATACCTCAAAAAGAAAAGGAAAGAAAAGGAGAACCGTCTTCTGTCTGAAATTAAAGAACTAAATGAGAAACACCAGGAGAAACATACTTTAGTAATGGAAAATGATATGATAGATAAGCAAAGGGAATTATTCAACTTACATCAATCTAACTACTCCCTACAAGAATTAAAGTTTATCACTAAATATTCTGAATGGGCACAAACCCCCTCCAAGGCACTAGCTGCACTAATTGATAACAAATAGACCTCTCCCAGGATAGCCCTTATTAGCCAACAAGGTACATTTTATAAATCAGACTCCCAAATAATCAACTTATTTCATCAAATATACTCGAGAATATATGCTAGCTATGAACACAAAATCCCATCCTCAGAGAGAAAAATGACCTCAATAAAAATCACTTTTCCTAAATTAAATGAAGAACAGAAAGGAATCTTATCTGCCCCTTTGAGTCAACTAGAAATAATAAAAGCCATTGGAAACCTCAATTCAGGGAAAGCTCCAGGCCCTGATGGATACTCCTCAGACTTCTATAAAACATTTAAAGATAACCTAGTTCCCATCTTACTCAAACTATTTAACTGTTTCTACTAATGGAATATCAGACCTTCATATTAATCACTCCAAGACTATTCTGATCCCCAAAAATAACATGGATAACTCAAACCTTAACAACTACAGGCCAATCTCCCTAATGAACATTGATATCAAAATTTTATCATCCTTATTATCTGAAAGGCTTAAAAAAGTAATCCCTTCCCTTATATCTAAAGATCAAGCAGGTTTCTTGGCCAGTAGACATACCTGGGATAACACATTAACTATGGAGACCATGATCAACATTACCAAGAAAGACAAAAATCCAAGATATGCCATGATTCTGGATACATGCAAGGCATTTGATAGGGTTAACTGGAAATTTCTATTCACAGTACTATCACATTATGACATACCCCTAAAGTTCATTAATACTATTAAAATCTTATATAACAGTATCTATATGTGCCTATGTATCAATAAAAAAATTCTTGCAGCCAATAAAAATATCTAATGGAACCAGACAAGGTTGCCCCCTCTCTCCCCTTCTTTTTAACTTATACTTAGAATCATTCTTTATACTCTTGTTACAGAAAATGTACCATTCAATTCTCAAAATATTGCATACCAAAATAAGTTTGACCACTTTTGCAGATGACTTGAACCTATATTTTGAACACCCCATATCAGACACAAAGAAGTTAATCACAACCTTAAATACTTTTGCACATATATAGGACTATAAAGTCAATCAAGGAAAATCCTATATCTTCCCGATTAACCCCTCAGCTCACAGAGAAAATCTATTTAATCTAAACCCAGCCCACCCCTTAAGGAAAATGCTAGGGACTTCTGTGGGCACAATCAATACCTCTGTGGCTGCTTTATAGTGTTATTTTCCATCTAAGAACTGAAATGTTTTAAGGTATCACTAAAGCTTTTCACCCTACCCAGCCCACCCCTTAAGGAAAATGCTAGGGACTTCTGTGGACACAATCAAGACCTCCGCAGCTGCTTTATAGTGTTTTTTTTCATCTAAGAACTGAAAAGTTTTAAGGTTACACAACTTTGTACTATTTCTCTTTGTGTGACCTACTAACCCTATAGCGCTCCACTGAGAACCGCAGCACTAGCCAAAGCTTCCTCTAGTTTACCCCTCCGATAGGGTGTAGCTTTATTTTCCCCAGACACCAGAACTTAGGTAGCTTAATACTACTTACTGCAGGGAAGCTGGTAACTTAGATAAATCAAAATACCTTGCATTTACCCTTTGTGTGTTGACCGGGCTCACTGACTGACTCTGCAGAACCGTGGTCTGTGTTTGTCCCCACTCCGTTCGCCTATGGCTCATTCCGCTCCCCTACCCTGCCCCCAATTCTCACCCACCCCCACTACTTCTAAACTTATACTTACCTAACCACTCCCACCTCTTTACCACTCCAATCACACTTTACCCCTCCCCTCTTTTTCATCCAATACTTATCCACCTGCATCATTACAACATACACAACGTCCTTCTTTTCCTGTCTGCATTTCCGTTTCTACTTCCCTACTTTTCTTTCATATGCCTCCCTATCACTATGCCTCCTCTACTAACTTCTTCTTATTTAAAACATATCCTCCTTTTTCATTTCCTTATGTTGCCCTACCTTCTAACCTCATATGAACATTGTAGCCTTAAAGAACCACACTCCCTCAATCAAAATACTAGCTCACCTTCCCAAAACACATTCCAACCATTCTCAAACATCATTAATTCTCCAAGCTACCTTCTTGCAAAGTTTCACAGAAAGTTCCACATTTTCTACACTAATTAGGTTAACAGAAAATCCTTACACTTCCTCACCAAACCCTCTGACCTATTAAAAAGACTACTTCTCTCCTTTCTAGCAGGTGACATACACCCCAACCCTGGTCCAAACAATACTGCTACTCTAAACCCCCTCTGTCCCCCACCCTCTTGCTCATACTTACTCTCCAAACTCCCTAACTCTCTCTTTATAGCTCACCTTAACATCCACAGCATTAATAATAAAATTGCCCATCTCCATGCACTGCTAGACATACACTCTTTAGACATCCTTTGCCTGCCTGAAACCTGGCTCAAACCAGCAACCATAGACAGTGAGATAACTCCCCATGGCTACAACATCTACAGACTAGACCGTATAGCCAAAAAGGGTGGTGGGATAGCTATTCTTTACAAAACAGGTATGCAAATTACTGTCATACTTGAAAAACCTCCCTCTATAAGTAATGCTGAAATCCTTATCTCCAAACTGCAGCTTAATACACACAAATCCATCTATATAATCTGCATCTACCTTCCCCCTGGAAATAATATCAGTTCCCTAGAGGAGATCATTAGCTGGCTTTCTATTCACTTCCCGCAAGAAACCATAGTCCTGGGTGATGTCAATGTAGACTGGAAAACCTCTTCCTCAGTAGACCCTCCCACAATCTTAAATCTTCATGGTTTCTCACAAACCATTCAAGCCCCAATCAGAACTAACAAAACTAACAACAAAGAAAGCATATTGGACTGGATTCTGATAAATAATCACCACCAAACTTATACAGTAGGGACACTACCTGATGATTTAAGTGACCACACTCTTACTTACCTAATCAGACATAAAACTACTACCCCTAACCTAACTAAATACAAAATGGTCAGATCAAATAAAAACGTTAACCCTGAAAGCTTCCTTACAGAACTAAATGCTTGCAACTGGTCTCCTCTTAAATAACTGCCACTGCATGATGCTGCAGCTTATTTCAACTCCAAGTTCCTTTCTGTTCTAGACTCTCATGCTCCCTTAAGAGCAATTAGAATTAGCTCAAAACCTGCCCCTTGGCTCTCAAAAGATACAATGCATAAAATTATCCTGAAAAAAATAAACTCTGGACCAAATTTCGTAGCACTAAAGATCCCTCTGACTAACTTAACTTTAGACAAATAAGAAACTCCACTAAAAAAGCTGTACTTCTCAATAAAATAAACTACTACTGCCATTTACAAGAAGCTAACCAACAAAATCCACAAAGGCTCTGGGCAGGTATAAATACTCTCTTAATGCCTGGCCACTCTGATACCCCGTGCCCCTTAGGCACTTCCCAAAACAACCCAAAACAAACTGCTGATGCCTTCAATACTTTCTTTTCTGAAACTGTCCAGTCTCTAGCTAATCAACTAGCCCCCAATATCTCCTCACAGTCCTCCTCCTCTAACACTTCTATTCCCACTTTTCAACTGCAACCTGTACCCATATGACTTATCTGTTCTCTTCTCCACAAACTTAAAACCTTCTCTCCTTCTGCTGACCTTCTGCCAGCTCAGTATCTAAAACTTGCAGCCAAATCATTAGCCTATCTCATTTCCATTCTGATTAACAGAACCTTTGTTGAAGGCTACATTCCTTCACTGTGGAAAATTTCACATATCATTCCCCTACATAAAGGTGGGATCTCAACAGAACTCGCAAACTACCATCCCATAGCCTTACTCTCCACCCTAGCTAAAATTATGGAAAAATGCATCCAAAAACAAATTCTTAAACACCTGTTAAATTACAACCTACTAGCTGACTGTCAACATGGCTTCAGGCCTTTCCACAGCGCCATTTCAACCCTCCTTTCCTTTACTGACTGCATCAACAAAAACACTAACAATAATATACTTACCTCTGCTCTCTTTATTGACCTTTCCAAAGCCTTCAATATGGTCAATCACCATATACTGTCAAACTTACTTAAAGCTTTTGCTCTCGACTCTAGTGCTGTAAAGTGGTTCGAGTCATATCTTCATAACAGCCAACAGGCAGTGCTCTGGCAAAACAACTTATCCAACCTCCTACCTATTATCCTTGGAGTCCCCCAAGGCTCAATACTTGGCACCCTTCTGTTTTCTATTTTTATTAATGATCTACATACCAGTATTTCCTCTGCAACCTGTATACGGTATGCTGATGATTCTATTTTGATTTGTTTTGCCTCATCCCCCTCCAAACTGCACTCTGTCACCCAACAAACTTTCCAAAATGTTGAAACATGGTTCCTAAAATGATTAACCTTAAACCCCAAGAAAACCAAACTGTTACTTTTCTCCCCCACCTGTAAATCCTCACAGCTCAACTTCTCTGTCTTGTCTAGTAATGGTACCAACATATCACCTGACCCTACCACCAGGCTCCTCAAAGTAGAGATAGACAACAACCTATGCTTTGATTCTCATGTCAACAACACTATAAAATTAGTTAACAGAAAACTAGGCTCCGTGTTTAGAATTAAACCATTTCTTACACCACTAGCCAGAACTTCCATTGCCCATTCCCATCTGATTTCTATCCTCCTTTACGGCTCCCCTATTTACACATATTTGTCCAAAACTAACCTCACCAAATTGGCTGTCACCTACAACAGTATTGCCAGATTTGCCTCTGGCTCCACCTTTAGAACTCACCACTGCTTAATCTTAAAGTAATTGGGATGGCTTGAGCTGCAAAATCTGATCTTATTTCACCAGCTCTCCTTAACCCATAAAATCCTCTACAAACCTACCAACAGCCCTATACTTGCTACCCTTATTACTCCTTATTGCAACCTCAAAAGCCTACATTCTTCTAACAAACTTCTTATATCAACATGTAAATCCAATAACTTGGCAGGTGACTCCTTGTTCTCTAACTCAATAGGAAAAGCCCGGAACTCCCTTCCTGCCAACCTCACTGCTATCTCCTCTCCTCCCAGTTTCAAATCCCAACTCAAAACTCACCTCATAACTCACTGGCTCTGCCCCTGTACTAACCCTGACTAGCTTGCTATTTGCTCCTAGTACTCTCATTTATCATGCATACTAATCTTTACTAAAACTTACTTTTCTGCTATCATGCTCAATTTCAACTCCCTCTATTGATAATTAATTGCTTATTGTTGCCACTGTAAAAATATGCTAATGCTATTATTATTTTTTTCTGACCTATATTTGTAACTTTGTTTATTGTTTTATTAATGTTTTCACTTAAAGCTTTTCTCCCTGGCCTCTGCTGAAAATGGACATATATCCAGTTAGACCAGCCCGGTCAACAAATGTAAAATAAAATAAAATAAAAAATTTCCAGGCTCTCCCTTCCATAAGGTATACTCCTTTAAATATCTAGGGATTAGCTATGACCATTCTACACCTTCAGTACTACACTCCAAATTAACAAAAATGTGGTCAACTATATCACAAGACATGTCCAGATGACAACAAATGAAACTCCCTATGCTATCTAAAACCTGCATTATTAAAAAGAACATCCTCCCAAGGATTCTTTATCACTTCCGTGCATCTCTTTCCTTCATTCCCAATCTATTCTTCTCTAAAATTCACAAAGCATTTGTGAAGTTCATATGGTACCCAAAATCAGTAAGGATGTCGTATCTAAGACTTACACTTCCAAAAGATAGAGGGGGGTCTTGGTATGCCAAACCTACAACTTTATTACATAATGTTACATGCTAATAGACTAATTAAAATTGCTAATCACAATCCAAACAACCAAATGCGGACCCCCTTTGGGTTAATATGTGGTTTAATCATGCCTTAAACAACAATATTAACCCCAAAGCTCTCCCCTTTATAGGCTCAGTAGTCCTTAAGAAATTAAAATTGCATCATATCCTAAAGGAAAGAATAAAATTCTTTCATGAACTATTTAAAGCCTTGAAATTAGAAAAAGCATTTCTGCTATTATAGCCTATCCATCTAAACTCTAATCTCATATTAAATAGAAACATGCTTAATTTGGTCAACTACTCTCAAATCAAAGAATGCACACTATGGGATATCCATAAATATAAGGACTCATCACTCCCAAAACTACATGATATCCTAAATCTACCTAAAAAAATATATTATAATTCTGCGCCAAATAAGGGAACTTATTGCCTTTCTGCCTTATGATCTCAATATAAATGAAACAGATTTCAACCAGGTCTCTAAATTAATGGAAATTATAACTAGTAACAAGAGCATGTTATCCCTTGCCTATAAATATATAAATTCAGTACTACACCAAGATAAAGTGATATTTGCAGACTGTTGGAACCAGCAAGGATCAAATATATCAGAAGAACAGAAATTACCTGACATTAAATCTACTCTTTCTCCACATTTAAGAAAGTCACACACTCAGTTTATGATTACCAACAACCTATACTTCATGCCCGTCCGCTTAAACAAATTTAATCTGAACATCTTGACTGCATGCCCTTGCTGCTCCTACCCTCAGGCTGACATTTTACATATATTATGGTTTTGAGGATACTTCCACAGTATTTGGTGTTCTTTCAAGGTGAAACTTGACAAGATGGGTTACCACAAATCAACCCTCTCATGGGAGATGGCGCTTTTACATATCTCAAATAATGATGTATCAAAATTAAAATTCCACATCCCAATAACTCTCTGTCTACTAGTCAAATTCTACATTACGAAACATTGGCTAGCTCGTACTAAGAAGTCATGGAGTGGTTGCAGGAACATGGCTGTCAAATACATTACTTTGCGAAAACTTTTAATAACAAGTCCTAAGAAACGCACTTATTTTCAGAAGTTCTGGAATACTTTATTTGAACATTTATCTGATGATTAAAAATCTCTTGATCTGAAATCATCCAAAACTAAAGACCCTTTTTGTATATGCTTCTGTAATTTGTCCCTTGCCCTTTCAAATTGCCTGTTTGATGTGTGGCTCAAGTTATAGAATACATTAATCTTTTCTTTTACTTAAAGCTTTTAACTGTAATTATAGGTAACTTTTTTTAGCTCAGTTGAAGTATCTACCTGACTATATAAGTATCTCTCACTTACTTTAGTTCAGGGGTTAATCCCAAAGCAGCACTATTGTATATATTGTCGATAATTCATTTTCTTTGTATGTGGTAGTCTATTTGACCGTTCATTTTTAATCTGCAAATCTTTTTTTTTTGTGTGATGTATATGTAATAAAGTTTCTATTTAAAAAAAAAGAAAGACTTCAATCCAAACAAGGCATACATGCTCAAGTGACACCTAGTGGTCAAAATTAAAATTGCAGATTTACCAAATATTTTTTTTTTAATTTTCAGATTATAAGTCAGTGTAGCATAAAGCTAAATACAGTAGTTAGCGATATAAATGTAAGGTAACTAAAGAAGTAGGTCCTGGTAAACTTTTGTCAGGGACCTCAGGGGCAACTGTTAGATTAGGGATTTCCATTTTAAAATAGATATAAGACATTAGCCAGGCTAAAGGGTAAAATACATTTTGTTTCATTTATGCATAAAAGACAGTTAAGCAGAAAGGAAAATAACCTTACTGGCCAAGCATGGACTAGTGTTCTTTAAAGAAGAAAATAATAAGCATAAAGTGTGTAGACAGAATGTTTTTTTCTCAAGGAAAAGATCAGCTACAGAATGTTCCTTAATAAAGCACAGACAAAGCCTGAAATCAAGGATAAAAAAGTAAATAAAAAAAAAATTATGATATTAAAAGCAATATAATAGGCTGTGTTCAGGATAGCAGGGCAGTTAAGGTTAGCAAGTTCGTTCAACCTGTTACTTCAGAGAAGATGACAAACACTTAAGCCTGAGTACAGAAAACAGGTCATCTAGAGACTATGTCCATCTATGTTGTTCAGGACAATCAGAATGATGTGCAGCAATTTGAATTGTTTATCAGTACTGTTAATGAAGACAGTATTTGGATATTGCAAACATTTAATAAAACCTTATTAAATGAATTACAGTGTTTGGGGGATTCATTCTGAATGCACAAGACTAGAGAATAGCTTCTCTAGCTTACCCTAAACAAGCTTAAACTGTTGTTTTAGCTGTTTGCAGCGTTATTTTAAAATCTGCACTTAAAGTTACTTTTTAGTCGAATTTGATCGAAAGTTTGTTTATTTGTTTGTTTAATTTAACTGTTGAGGCTGCCCACTAAAGTGTGCTAGCCTGTGTAACTGATTTATCACTGTTTCTGCATTTTCTGTGTGTTTCTATCTAAAAACAAAAAAATAATCCTTGTTTTCCTGCCTCTCCTCGACTAGTTTAGACCAGTTTACAGGCATTGCTGTATTCTGGGCTGTGGTGTAGTTCCTGTGTTGCCCATTACCTTACTTGGATAGAAGGAAGTTTCTTTGCTCACCAGTGGGAGTGGGGAGCCTTGAGCAGCCTACCTGTCCCTGTAGGAAGTGACCTCAGCACAAGAGCTGTAGTAATTGGTTGTTTTGGACCATTTCTAGCTCTTTTGAAGTTCCCTGTTTAAAATCCGCATTTGCACGGTTTTGCGCGGTTGTGCGCATAGCGCAGCGCCAGTTAAACAAGGTTAAACTTCTTCTGGCTCCGCCAAGTCTGCTCTTCAATTTTCCCTTAAGGAAGCTCTACTCTTAGTATAATCAGACTACTCGTTATATTATAAGCCTAGCACTTGTTCTCAAAACTTCTCTACTAAGTAAGCACTCTCGTACTAAGTAAGCGCTATATCCACCTACCTCCCCTGTGAATATCCACTTCCCTTAAAGGCACAGCACTCCCTTATACTGTTCTAGCATGTCGAGTGGTAGATTACTGGCATCCTCTCCAGTTCAGCTGGTTAATCTGGGTATCTTGAGACAATGCTACAATTGTCTCATGTACACAGACAACCCTCTCCTCCTCCCGACAAACACAAATACATGTGAGAGATGCAACTATATAGCCAAACTGGAGGCTGAACTCTCTCAACTCAGGGCTGGCATGACCAGACAGGAGGAGATGGTAACCACACACACAACAAACCCAGTCTCACATAGACCTAACACAACTGCAAACCAAACAAATAAAAACACAAAGACATACTCGGAGGCTCTAATAAAAAACTTACCAAAACAACAGAGGCTCCCTAAGCAGACATCCAAAAATCCACCACCTCAAAACAAAACACATGCAACACATACTTCAATAAATCAGTGTGTCAATCAATCACAGCCCTTAAGGCCAAACACCATGCCTGATACACTAGTAATAGGTGACTCTATAGTCAGACACACTGATGTCCTGCTTACCAGGCTGAACAAGGAGAGGGTGACTGTGAGCTGCCTGTCGGGAGCTAGGATCCGCCACATAACACATGCACTCAGGTCACTCCAAAGCAAGTACAAATATGACTCCGCCATTGTCCATGCTGGCGTGAATGACCTGAGATGTACCTCCCTGGACTACATGAAAAGAGACATAGAGGAGCTCTCTGATTATGTAGCCCAGGCTGGTATGACCCTGACCCTGAGCAGCATCCTGCCCTCACCAAGAATGATGCCACAATACAAAGACAAGATGATCAGCTTTAATAATTGGCTCAAGTACTGGTGTCATTCTAAGGGGATCCAATGTCTGTCTGCCTGGGATGACATGCTGGACAAGCCACACTGCTTCGCAAGGGACGGCTTGCACCTGTCACCACTGGGCTTCTGGATATTGGCTAAGGCTCTTGCCACCCCTATAGTGCCTTTTTTAGGCAAGGCTCAAAAGACAAACCCACCTCCTTAGAAAACAAAAATGGAAAAAAATTAAGGGTAATGCTGCTCAACGCCAGAAGTCTAAATCTCAAGATGCAGGCACTCGATGCACTCCTCAGTATGGAGAACATCGACGTCTGTGCAGTAACTGAAACCTGGTTCAAGGCTCCTGAGAGCACCCCAGCACTACCAGGCTATACCTCGTATCATGCTTTTCGGCCCCAAAACCTGGGCCGAACCACAAAGGGAGGGGGAGTTTCCATATTCATCAAGGACACCCACACCTCCAGGTTAGTAGCAACACATGAAGCATCAGAGACCATACAGGTGCAACTAACCATAGGCAAAACTGCTATACAACTGGTAGCATGTTACAGACCACCCTCCCAATCTCAGGAACCCCACTCAGCCTTCCTGAAGACATTGGATGATATGAATGTATCACAAAATACCATCATACTGGGAGACTTCAACTGCCCAAACATAGATTGGGTACATTATTCTAGCCCTAACACCCTAGCCCATAGGTTCCTGGAATTCATAAATTCAAATGCACTGGAACAACTAGTCACCTCTCCCACTAGGGGAGATAATATACTAGACCTGATCATCACAAAACATGGGGACAAAATGCTCCACACCAGAGGTATACCCCTCACTAGTGAGATCTGACCACAAACTAATCACCCTGGATATACATATCTCACCTCCACCCCCAGCACAAAAGACCACAATGAAAAACTTCTCAAAAGCAGACTTCACTCTTCTTAAGACTGAGATGGCATCCTTTAAGCCCACTGGGCCAGTGGATACCACATCCCACAATGCCGAATCCTTCACAAATGCTTTCTATGGAAATCTCCAAGAATGCATGGATCATGCAATCCCAAATAAATCTAAGTCCCTCTCCACCAAAGGCAAGCGTCCTGTCTGGTGGACCTCGGCCATTAACAAATTGTATAACAAAAGAAGGAAGCTACTGCACGACAGAGCAAAATCCCATAAAGGGAAGACATCTCTGATCAACATTAGCAGAAAACTACGTTCTCTCATAAAAACATCCAAGGCCAACTTTGAGAGAAAAATCGCTAAGAACACTAAAGACAACCACAAAGCCTTCTTCAGCTATGTTAGAAACCGGGGCGGAAACCCTCAGATATGCTCAGAGTTAGTTCACAACTACAAAAAATACACTGAACCCACAGATATTGCCAACATTCTGGCTGACAGGTTCAGTGCAAATTTCTCCCCTCCCTCACCCCCAAAAGAAGAAATACTTATCCCAGCTGAATGTAATCTCCCTGTCATCTCAGATGTCCAGGTGAGAACCACCCTCAACAAAGCTAAAAACACAGCATCAATGTGACTTGATGGTATCCCGGGTTGCAAGCTATGTGAACTCCAAGAGGAGCTAAACCTGCACATAAAAATGCTATTTAACCTTAGCCTTACTACAGGATGTGTACCTGAACACTGGCGTACAGCAACAGTGGTCCCACTCCACAAATGAGGTACCTCTACAGACCCTGGGAACTACCACCCCATAAGCTTAACCAGCCTGGTCTGCAAAGCTATGGAAAAAATCATTATGGAACTCATAAACAGAGACATAGGGGACCTACAGACACTTGACCCCACCCAATTCGGCTTTGTAACGGGCAGATCCTGCCTTTTGAACCTGGTTGACTTTTTTGAAACAGTCACTAGAGCCATTTATGAGGGCAAAGCAGTCCATACAGCCTATCTGGACTTGGCTAAGGCCTTCGACACAATACCCAACTCAGGCATCATAGATAAGCTCAACAGCTTAAACATAAACCCTTATGTCACTAGATGGGTTGCAAACTGGCTAAAGGACAGAACCCATAAAGTTAAAATTGCTGGAGCAATGTCAGACTCAAAGCCAGTCACAAGTCGTGTCCCACAGGGATCTGTCCTGGGACCCCTCTTGTTCGGCATTTATTTCTCAGATGTTAAAGCAAACATTGGAGGGTTGTGGCTGACAAAGTTCACAGATGACTGCAAACTAGGCACCATAGTCGATACACCAGCGGACACATACATCCTACAAAAAGGCCTCACAGAAATGGACAACTGGTGCCGGAGTCATGGACTTAAACTAAATGCCAACAATTGTATAGTCATCCCCTTTGGGAAAAAACAAGTACCCACAAATTATCACATAAACAGCAACCCACTGAGTATGGAAAAATTAATCAGAGACCTAGAGACCCAAGTCGACAGCGACCTCTCATTTGACACCCACGTTGCCAAAGTGGTTAGAAAAACATTCTACCTTGCACACCTTATCATGAAGGGATTCACATCCAGATCCAAGGATGTCATTGTACCCCTATACCCCTCCCTCATCAGACCCATGGTTGAGTACAATGCCCCATTTGGTATGTACCTCACCCGGCATTTGCAACAGCTGGAGAGACCACAAAAGTACCTCACCAAGAGGATCAAGGGTCTCCAACATATGTCTTATTCTGCCAGACTAAAGAAACTCCAGCTCTATTCAGTAGCATACCACCTGCTCAGAGGTGATCTTTGCCTGACGTACAAGGCCATGTCCAATCAGGAACTGATGGACATGCTCCACCTCAAAAAATCCAAATCCATCAGGACCACGAGAGCTAAAGACTTAAACCTCGGCACAAGTATGAATAGGACATGCTGGAGGGATAGATTCATAACCCAGAGGCTTCCCATGCTTTGGAACAAGATCCCAGTTCATGTTAGGCAGAGCCCCTCACTGACTCTCTTCAAGAGAAATCTTGATGAGTGGATGGGAGATTGTACGTTTACCCCAGGGGTCACATCTGTGTCACTACTAGACAGGGTCACAGTAAACTAATTCTATTATATAAGGGGACCTTCATTGTGTCACTACTAGACAGTCACAGTATTCTAAATCTATTCTGTGCATTTTTGTACCATTTCATGGGGTGGTGAAAGCCACATCACTATGGCTAGGCTTACAAATGCCCCAGGGCAGATAGCCTAGTACTAAACTATGAAACTATGAAACTAAGAGACTGACACCTATTCAGCCCAAGCTTGGGTAATTAAGACATTTGTTTCTCAGTCTTATTCTATACAGTGTTTCCAGCTAATTACTGTATGGTACAGCATTATTAAATTTTACAAATATTAAATAGCAATGGTCCCAAAGCCAATCCTTGAAGGACATCAGACATTGCTGGAAGATGGTTGGAGTTACAACCATTAATAATTAATGACTGTTTTCTTCCTACCATCCAAATCACAATCCAGTCAATCAAATAAGGATTGCTACCATTCTTAACTAAGTTACTATTGATCTTGGAAAAGATAATAAATTAAAATCCTTAGTTGAATCAATGTGTACATCCAGCACTCCAAATACCAAACCAAATGCTGATGTTATTAAGTTATAAAACACTATCAATTTTGTTTGAATTGATCTCCCAATTCTGTAATCTCAGTAAGATATAAATTAATTACCAGTAATATAATTCAAACTAGCAGGTCTGTAATTGCTCATTTCATTGCAGTTACCCTTTTTGTATATCAGTGTAATGTTACACATTTTCCAAAAATTGAGAACCACAGATTTTCTAAGTAAGGAGATAAATATACCTTACAATACTGAACTTAGGTCCTTCTTTAAGTTAAGACCTATCTCTGAAGGAATATTATTCAGACCCATAGAAATGGGCCTTTTTGAATTATTTAATCACTAAATTTTATTTATTTATTTTATTTTATTTTACATTTGTTGACCGGGCTAGTCCAGCTGGATCAAAGTCCATTTTCAGTGGAGGCCCGGGCAGAAAAGCTCCATAGGTTAAAACAAGTTTAGAGAATACAAATACAACATAAAACAAAAGCTATAAGCAATTAAGGATAAGAAGATGTTAGTATAGGTAATACATGTGTAAGAGTAAAAAAAAATAATAATATCCAAAACAGGAAAATATTTGAGTAAATGGTTAACGCCTTTCAATACGAAATTTGGTAGTGTCTAGTCATTCAGTGTATCAATACATTATATGAGAAAATGGTAGAAGATATAAAAAATTTTTTTTTTTTTTTTTTTTTTTTTCAGCATGTGTGAGATCATAATATCTACGAAGATGTTATGTCAGAGGAAGTTTATCAGGATTTCATAGCAGAGAAGGAAGAATTGAGGTAGAGGAAATAAAGAAGGTAGGTTAGTCAGGGTTGGTACAAGAGCAAAGCCAGAATTTATTAAGATGTGTTAGCAGTTGTTTCTTAAAGAGTGGAAGAGTGGCCAAAGAGGAGATATTAGATGGAAGGTTATTCCATATTTTGCCAACTGAGTTAGAAAAGAGGCAATTACCTGCAGAATTAATAGTTTTGGTACTATTAACTAGGAGTTTGTCTGAAGAACGTAATTGTTTCAGGTTGTTATAGGGAGTCAAGAGGTTACTGAGAACTGGTGTTTTAGATGGTTGATATAGAATTTTGTGAGCTATTAAGAGTTGTTGATAAATGAGCTTGTTAGGAAGTTCTAGCCAGTCTAGTTGTTTTAAGTTTAGACAGTGGTGAGTTCTAAACTGAGATCCTGTGGCAAATCGAGCAATATTATGGTAAGATGTAGTAAGTTTCTTAAGGTTACTTTTAGAGATTAGTATAAATAGGGGAAGCATATAGAAGGGTAGAGATAAGGTGTGTTTGGGCTAAGGTGGTCTGGGCTTCAGGTGTAAGAAAGGGTTTGATTCTGTAAAGGGATCCAATCTTTTTATTAACTGCTTTTATTGTGTTGTTGATGTGACAATCGTAGTTTAGATTATTGTCAATAGTAACACCTAGAAGTTTTGTTGAGGGGTCAGGAGAAATTTGAGTGTTATTAGTAGAATTAATAGTGTTAATCGGATACTCAATACCAGATGTATAAGTTAAACACAGATCCCAGGATTCATGAAGCTTGCGCCAGGCGCAGGCGTAGTGTAGGCAGTATAACGCCAAATATGGCCGCTGAGCGATTCAAGTATGATCCAATTCCACGTGCACTACTGGCGTATGCCAGAACTGCGCAGCCCTCGGCTTAGGTATGCTAATCACCCCATGCGCAGTGCCGCACCATGCAAATGAAGGTAAATAGTGATTTATAAAGTGGTGCAGGCGTAGCGTAAGCCCATGGAAATGTAAACCAAAAAACACGGTTTACATTTTTCCAAACAGAACATCGGAACTATGAAAGCGGACCAGACTCGTATTACAAAGTTAACATATGCCAATGGCTAAATATACAGCAAATGGCATAAGAAAAAATGCACAACACCTAAAAAATAACATTTAATGTCATGTCCACAGTAACACAAAGTACAACCGCAGGGCATGTGTGCGCAAATGGGAACACAAAGAAAATATATACAAATGTCATAAAATTGCAATGTAATACAAATCAGGATTTCACCATAATACTCAATGGTATGCATGGTACACCACAACCAAGCTGCAAGGGTTGCTAAGGGTCTGTGACAGTGTTCGGCAAGGTAACTATGAATTAGTAGTCAATGCCATGCAAATGAGTCAGGTAATACTGAATCACAAACGTCCTGCCGGATTAAGGATGTACCATACGGCACAGCGCTACAACACCGAGGAGTGGCTCAGAGGTATACATGACATCAGCAGTGGGGTGTGCCACAGTAGCTGAAAGCATATTGGAGCAATGCGAATCTGGCCTGGCCATTGCTAAGCAAAGCCGCAGGACAGGGGTGGGGAGGTAGGTATAGCATTGTTTAGCTGAGAGCACATATGGTGCCCGAAAGCGCATGTGTACGGGAATGAAAATGTGCCCGAAACCCGGTAAGTGGATGCACATGCCGCGTACCATAGCACAAACAGGAAGGTCAGGGGAAGAAAAGAAGGAAATGCCACAGTAGGGTAATTGGAGTACAACTGAGCAATTAACACCTATTAACTCACAGTGGGCAATCAACAGCAGCTGACAAGTCTGCTCGCAGAAACCTGAAAAACAGGATAGGGGAGGTGTCGGATTGCAAAGAAAACAGAACTGTTATAGCAGAGCAAAGCAAACCTACAGTAGACCTGCAATAGAACACATTACACAAGATAAGCAAGGTCTAGGAAAGCACAAATGAAAGCAGGCTGCTGGATGTATGCCAGAAAATGGTAGGTGAAATGTGAAGAAATCCAAAGGGAAGGGCAAGAGGTAATTCATGGCAGCCAAATGTAATTATAGGTTCATAGGTTCATAGGTTCATACTAGGCTATCTGCCCTAGGGCATTTATAAGCCTAGCCAGAGTGTGTTTGGCTTTCGCCACCCATTTTAAATTAATTTTGCTATGCCCTTTTTCGAGGTTAGTATACTGTGCCTCTGTCTAACAGTGACACAGAAGTGATACCCGTGGTAAACCTACGATCTCCCATCCACTTGTCAAGATTCCCCTTGAAGAGAGTCAATGAGGGACTCTGCCTAACCTGGACTGGGATTTTATTCCAGAGTGAAGGGAGCCTCTTGGTTATGAATCTGTCCCTCCAGCATGTCCTATTTATTTTAGTGCTGAGGTTCAAGTCTCTCAAGTGCGTAGCTCGATGGGATTTGGATTTTCTGAGGTGCAGCATGTCCATTAATTCCAGGTTGGACATGGCTTTATACGTCAGGCACAGATCGCCTCTGAGCAGGCGGTATGCCACTGAGTAGAGCTGGAGTTTCTTTAACCAGGCAGCATATGGCATCTGTTTGAGCACTTTGATCCTCTTGGTGAGGTACTTTTGGGGTCTTTCCAGTTGCTGAAGGTGTCTGGTAAGGTACATCCCAAAAGGGGCATTGTACTCAATTATGGGCCTGATGAGGGATGAGTAAAGAGGCATGATGACCTCCCCTGATCTAGATGTGAATCCCTCCATGATTAGGTGGGCTATATAAAATGTTTTTCTAACCACTTTGGCCATGTGTTTGTCAAGAGAGGTTGCTATCAACTTGGATCCCCAGGTCCCTAATTACTTCTTCTGTACTTAATGGATTACCACCTATGTGGTAATTTGTGGGCACTTTGTTTTTGCCAAAGGGGATGACTATACACTTTTTGGTGTTTAGCTTGAGGCCATGGCTCTGGCACCAGTTGTCTGTTTCTATGAGGCCCTTTTGGAGGATGCTTGTGTCAGCTGGAGAGTCGATTATGGTGCCCAGTTTGCAGTCATCTGCGAACTTGGTCAGCCACAGTAGTTCCGTGTTTTCCTGTACCTCCGAGAAATATATACTGAACAAGAGAGGTCCCAGGACTGAACATTGTGGGACGCCACTTGTAACTGGTTTGGAGTCTGACATGGCTCCAGCAATTCTAACCATGTGGGTTCCATCCTTGAGCCAGTTTGCAACCCATCTAGTGACATAGGGGTTTATATTTAAGCTGGTGAGCTTATCTATAATGCCCGAGTGGGGTATTGTATCGAAGGCTTTTGTGAGGTCCAGGTAGGCTGTGTGGACCAACTTCCCCTTGTCAATGGCCTTGGTGACTGTTTCAAAGAAATCAACCAGGTTTAAGAGGCAGGATCTGCCCTTAACAAAGCCGAACTGGGTAGGATCCAGTGTCTGTAGGTCCCCAATATCTTTATTTATGAGGTTCATAATGATCCTTTCCATAGCTTCGCTGACCAAGCTAGTCAGGCTTATGGGGCGATAGTTTCCAGGATCCGTTGAGGCACCACCTTTGTGGAGAGGGACCACTGTTGCTGTACGCCACTCTTTGGGTACATATCCTGTAGTAAGGCTGAGAATGAACAGTAGTTTTATGTTGGGTTTAGCTCTTCTTGGACTTCATGTAGGACGCAGCCCGGGACACCGTCTGGTCCCATTGATGCTGTGTTTTTTGCTTTGGAGAGGGCGGCTCTTACCTGAGCATCTGAGATGTCAGGGGGGCAGCACTCTTCTGGGATAGATATTTGCCCTTTTGGTGGGGGGGGGTTTGCACTGAACCTGTCAGCTAGGATGTTGGCAATGTCTGTGGGTTCGGTGTATTTTTTGTCATTTTGGACTAATTCTGAGCATATCTGGGAATTCCCACCCAGGTTCCTAACATAACTAAAGAAAGCCTTGTGATTATCCTTAGTGTCCTGTGCAATTTTTCTCTCGAAGCAGGCCTTAGATGATTTTATGAGTGCCCCTAGTTTTTTGCTATTACTGATCAGAGATGCCTTCCCTTTTTGGGATTTTGCTCTATCATGTAGTAGCTTCCTCCTTCTATTGTATAGTTTGTTTATGGCTGGGGTCCACCAGACACGACGTCTGCCTTTGGAGGATTGGGTCTTGGTTTTATTTGGGATTGCATGATCCATGCATTCCTTAAGGTGTTCATAGAATGCATTTATAAAGGATTCTGCAGTCTGGGCCATATTTTCTACAGGCCTGTGGGGCTTTGAAGGATTGAACCTCGGTTTTGAGGAGTGTGAAATTTGCTTTAGAGAAGTTTTTCTGTGGTTTTCTGGGCAGGGAATGGGGTCGGGATGTGAATATCCAGTGAGATTAGTTTATGGTCTGATCTTACAGGTGAGGGATACACTTCTGGTCTGGAGCACATGTTGGTGATGATCAGGCCCAGTATGTTTTCCCCTCTTGTGGGAGTGGTAACAAGTTGTTCCATAGCATTTGTGTTTATAAATTCTAGGAACCTTTGGGCTAGGGTGTTGGAGCTAGAGTAATGCTCCCAGTCTATGTTTGGGTAGTTGAAGTCACCCAATATAATGGTGTTTGGAGAGACCTTCATATTTTCCAGTGTTCTCAGGAAGGCAGAGTGTTGTTCCTGGGTTTGGGAGGGTGGTCTGTAGCAGGCTATAAACTGGAAGGCAGTTTTACCCACTCTTAGTTGCACATGGATAGTCTCTGATGCTTCGTGCTGTGCCACCAACCTGGAGGTGTGGGTATCTTTGACGAATATTGATACTCCCCCTCCTTTTGTGGTTCTGTCCAAGTTTTGGGGCCAAAAACCATGGTATGAGGTATAACCTGGTAGTGCTGGGGTGCTCTCATGAGCCTTGAGCCAGGTTTTTGTTACTGCACAGATATCAATGTTCTCCATGCTAAGGAGAGTTTCGAGTGCGTGCATCTTGAGGTTTAGACTTCTGGCATTGAGTAGCATTACTCTTAGTTTCTTATCCCTTGTGATACCTATGGAGCTGGGTTTGTCTTTTGAGCCTTGCCTAAAAAAGGCACTATGGAGGTAGCAAGTGCCCTTGCCAATATCCGAAAGCCCAGGCGTGACAGGTGCAAGCCATCCCTAGCGAAGCATATTGACTTATCGAGCATGTCATCCCAGGCTGACAGGCATTGGATCCCCTTTGAATGACACCAGTACTTAAGCCAATTGATGAAATTGATCATCTTGTCTTCATATTGTGGCATCATTCTTGGTGAGGGTAAGATGCTACTCAAGGTCAGGGTCATACCGGCCTCGGCTACATGCTCAGAGAACTCCTCTATGTCTCTTTTCATGTAGTCCAGGGAGGTACATCTCAGGTCATTCACACCAGCATGGACAATACTGAGTCATATTTGTACTTGCCTTGGAGTGACCTGAGTGCTTGTGTTATGTGGCGGATCCTGGCACCCGACAGGCCACTCACCATGACCTTGTTCAGCCTGGTGAGTGGGACGTCCGTGTTCCTGACAATAGAGTCATCTATTACAAGTGTATCAGGTGTGTTGTTTAGCCTTAAGGGCTGTGACTGTTCGGCACACTGGCTTTGTGAGCTATGTGTTGCACTTGTTTTGTTTTGGGGTAATGGTTGCTTGGGTGTCTGCTTTGGAGGTCTCTGCTGCTTAGGCAGATTTTTATTTAGAGCCTCTGAGTCTGTTTTTGTGTGTTTATGTGTTTGGTTTGCTGTCGTGGTAGGTCTATGTGAGACTGGAATTGTAGTGAGTGTGGTTTCCGTCTCCTCCTGACTGGTTACACCAGTACTGAGTTGAGAGAGCTTAGCCTCCAGTTTGGCTATATGGTTGCATCTCTCACATGTGTTGGAATTTGTTGGGAGGAGGAGAGGGTTGTCTGTGTACATGAGGCAGTTGTAACATTGCCTCAAGATTCCCAGATTCACCAGCTGAACCGGAGAGGAGATTGACAACTGACCTTTGGACATGCTACAATAGTATTGGGAATTCCTTTATAATTGAAAAAAAGGGCCAATGGGGAACAAGGTGCTCAAGGGGAGTTTGTGAGGGTGTAGTGCTTTTAATTTTTTAGTGCTGACTTAAATAATTGCTTTAGTGAGCAAGTGCCAGGTAACTTAAATGCAATGCGTTACAGGTAACTTAAATGCAAAAATGACAAACAGTAACTTTCTTTCAAGTGAAACAAGGAAATAAGTACAGTAAGCAATGCAGATATCACTAGGGATCCACAGAAGTGCTGAAAAGCCGCGTTTTAGGTGGAATTACCGTTTCAGGGAAATAACAAGCAAACAAACAACAAGCATACAAACAAAGCTAGATTCAGCAGGCCTGGATTTAGTCTATGCTACAGCAAACAAGGTGCACCAATTTCAGTAATAAACAGTTCAAATATGCAGGCACTGTAAGCCTTTAACCAGAAATTCCCAGCTCAGAAGGGCAAGAGTCCAGCCTCTCCTCCTACAAGAGTGCAGACCACGAACCTTCTTACTGTAAAATAACTGGCCTGAAGCCCAAGTGCTTAAATCATAACTAATACACTTTTAGAATAACAGACACTGAGCCCTCAATCAGCAGTTCCCAACTTAGAAGGATGTAAGCTACCTGCCCTGCCACCACAGTGCAGGCCACAAACCTTCCTAATGTAAAACAACTGGTCTGAAGCCCACGTGCTTAATCCAAAAGACTTTGAATGATAGCTACACTTTAATCAAGTTACTACCAAGCAGTAATAAATACAATTGAATACTTTAAAGAATGCCTGGATTA
>NC_056743.1:1624465921-1624477011 GCF_019279795.1 Protopterus annectens | reverse complement strand
AAATTTCCCTGTTACTGGTGATGTAGAGTTTGTCTGGTGAAAAAGAAGGGAAAGGTGTTTTTCATAGTTTCATAGTGAGTGTGCTGGGCTTGTGCTGCCTGGGGTAATAGGCTGATTCTGATACATTTCACCTGCCAGCTATGCTGGCGTTCTCCTTGATTACCTTCCTACTGCTTTGTTTTTTTCCCTTCCATTGCCTTCCCTATGTTTTAAGCCAGGGTGCGCCATGCCTGTGCCCACAGGTACTCAGGTATTGTATGGAGCTGCTATTTCCTGGTTTACTTTTTCCTTTAAAACATGGTGCTGGATGCACACACACCTGCTTAGGCAATGCAAGGAACTGCTTGGCAGCGTCGACACAGCTTCTCTTGCTTAGTTCTGCTGAAGCTAAGGGCAACCGCTCCAGGAGCTCAATAAGCTTACAGTATGCCTGACACACCCTCTATGATGTCAGCTATTTCTTAAGGCTTACACCATGGTCTTCACACCTATACAGTTGGGTGCAGGGACAGCCATGAGGAGAATCTGGAGTTCATATCATTCCCCCTCATTTGCATAGGATTGCCTGCTAATGCCTAGTTACAGAATCTGCTGCACTGAGGACCTTCCCCCTTAGCAACCACTATTCACTGGCCATGTTGTCTTCTGCCTGCCATTGAGTATAATGGCAAAATTGTGATTTTGTATAGAATGCTTTTTTCAAGGTTTTTTTTTTTATTTTCAGGCTGATCTTGTTTGCCTTTGCTGCTGCCCTTATGCATAACTAGCGGCCGTAAATCGGCCAAAATAAAAATGAAAGTTTTGTAACTGTTTTCCAGCCAGTGGCCATGTATTTGGCCATTGGCATGCTTTCAAAGTATATACACCCTTTATATGGAGCTGCCATGGCTCCCATTTTGTTTTAGTTGCGAAATGTACTGGATTACTAACCGGTACATTTCTGCAGGATTCTAGTCCTGCGGCCTGCTGCTAGCTTCCTGGATCACAAATTCACCTCATGTGCATGGTTTTCACCTGCAAATGGGGTAATTTGCATACAGGAGCTGTGTCTGTGCCTGAATAGTGCAGGAGCACTCGTGCATGTCCCAGGAGCTTGTTTCTGGATCTCTCGGTGGCCATATTGCCTCCAGCAGCTCCTGCACTATTCACTTACTGGAAAAACCATGCAGAGCTTGCTGAATCCCAGGGTATAAGTTACAGATAGTAAATAAAATAACAAAATTAGAAAACTTGCTATACATACCATCATGTCTTATATTTTTGTACCAATGCAGCCTCACTCTTCACATTTTATATTGTTTATGTGAAATTTTTATCTGGAAAGTAAAATTTCAGGAAATTCATACAAAACTGTAGGTTGAAAACAATACTTTGGGTAATACTTGTCTAATACCATACATACAAGTAGGTAAGCACTATGACAAAGAAACATAGAAAGTGAGCAGAATAATGGAATACCTGAGGAAAAAAGTTACCAGGATAAAATGTAAATTTTTTTATCCATGTGTACAGAAGGTTTGCAATCACCATCTTAGTCCTATACTGCTAATAAGTGCACTTCTGGAGAACTCATTTTAATATCAGGATCATGTATGAATAAAGAATAAATATGGTACACAACTGTGCATCAGAAATCACAATTAAGATATTCTAATATATATATATATATATATATATATATATATATATATATATATATATATCCATTTATACAATTCTGGAGAAAGATGTAGAAGGACAAGTACATTTATTCTGATACCACAAGAACATTAAAATAGTTAAAATGATACCACTAAGTCAAGTAAAAATGAACTAATCAAAGTTCTTATACCCCAGACAAATTCTGATACTCATGTCCAAATAATCCATAGTGGCTATCAGACAGAAAATGAGCACAATCATCTCATACCACGTCCCTTCAAGGTTACACAACAGCATAGCTATCTGCCCTTGTCCAATTACCAGCATACATATCTGTTACCTATAACACTTCACAAATACATATGTACATCAACTGGTGAGGTGAGATAACAAAATATTGCTGCTTAGAAATAAGCAGCTACTACTTTATGTTTTATACAGTGTGTTCTCATGATAATATTGATTTACAGTAGCAGACAACATTTTTGCTAGCAGATAGGCAAACATATATGGCAGATGAGGCTGGCATTTCACACACATTACTTAATCTCCAAAGGTAGGTCCTAACACCTCAAAATGCATACATTCTACAGATAATGCTACAGTAAAGAATAAAAGGAAGCCATCAACGCTGGGGAAATGAATGTGATATGGCATGACAATAAAGAATAAGGTAGAAAATTACAATTGCTTGCAGTGGGTATTTTAAGTATCTCACTGTGTAGTTTATATGCTATTTATCATTTCAGGAAGATGCAGCTAGTAGCACACATGTTCCTGTCCACTACCCACAAACAAGACAGGACTAACCTCAAATCACACACATGTACACATGCACACTTACTGAAATAAGCAGATACTTAACTACTCTGTACAAATAAGCCAAACAGTTAAATAACTGCTCTTCCCAAATCACAGAGTACGAAACTTAGAAAGTACACAGATAAATTCCAGTACTGCACAACATTACATCCCTTAAGGAAAAATACAAAAGTGACTAAACATGTACTTTGTACTTCTTCCTTGATGTGCATGAAAACTACAACCTCTGAAAATCAGTAATTCATCACAGTTCAAAGAAAAATGTCTCAGAAGTAACAAAAGTTGTACATACATGTAATATTCACCAACTTCCTGGTTTAATTTTATTATATTGTGATGCTACAGCTGTCTTCTACCACGATGATTATTTATTCTCGAAATGACCCTACAAAGACCTACCAAGTACCCATTCAATAAAACATGGTCATTATCCCTAATACATTCCTCAAGAAGGCCTAAATTCATAATTCTTCCATTTATAAAATCCAACCAGTTTTGTTCTAAATATAGTACAAAAAATAATTAGGCATATAAAATGATTACATTAAACCCTGTTCCAACTTTTCTCTCTGACTGTATGTTGTCAACCAAAATCCTTTAGGAAGTTGGAACCAGGTCCCACCAATAAAGCCTTCTGTACAACTACTCATACACTGAAACTGTAATCCTTTAAGAATAAGCACTCGATAGTAAGGAAATCTCTCAGTTATACAGCGAGAACCCTGTCTCAGCTGCCTTACCAGAATGAATGGATTCATTTTCTCCTCATTTCACACCTTTGCAATTCTCTTTGCTATGGAATTTTCAATTAACTATTAAACTCTGACTTGTTGCCAACAATGATGAAACCAAGTTTTTAATAAAACACTTCTTACTTATTAAGGCTTTATATATTTTATTTTAAGTATTTATTTATTGTCATTTTTAACTGGGTTTGTCCAGCTGAGCACAATGCCCATTTTCAGTGGAGACCCAAGGAAAAAAAAGCTCCAAATACATATACAAGGCAAACAACAAGAAGTTGCAATAGCTACTACATAGATTAAACTTTACAATAGTATTATAGACAAGAGACATTACATAAAATGAGATTAACAAAGTAAAAAAAAACAAAAATGAATGTACAAGTGTCAAACATTTCCAATGCTCTAGTAGCAGATATAGGAGCATAATGTAAATATTTAAAAATGTCGTGTAAGAGGAGAGAAAAAAAGAGAGGAAGGCATGAAGAGAGAAAATAAAGAGTAATTCAAATGATGAGAAGTAGAATATAGGAGGATATCAGTCAAAAATTAGGTAGAGGCTTGGCAAGGGCAGAACCACGTGTTTAGAAGTTAGTTTGAGTTCTTGTTTGAAGTGGAGCTTATATACCACATATCATAACATTTTGTAATAATATTGCCATTATTTGTATAGATTTTACTTAGCATGTAAGTAGAAAATATTAGTTAAAATGTAGTTGCTGTTGTTGCGTCTTTCGGCTTTTCCCGGTTAGTGGTCGCCCCAGTGGAACTCCGGTCCGCTAATGATTGGCAGTAGATTTTTACATGCCGAGTTGCCAGCCCTGACGCACAACCTTCAAATCTGTTGTATGCCCATTCACGCATGTCTCCACACAGAAGATGCTCTAGCTGAGAATCGAACAGGACAACGTCTTACTGTGAGGTGACAACGCTACCGCAGCACCACCACTGGTATAAATTACAAAAAAATGTTTTTCTGTGAAGACTGACATGAAAATAATAATCAAAATGTTGAAATGGTACTGGACATTATAGCAATAGCTCCATAGGGTAAATGGGAGCTTCAGCAAATAATTTGCAAACAAGCATATTTCCCTGTGTTCCATATAGGTGACTGTATGGTCATCATACCTCTCAACTTCTTAGTGCTAGAAATCTGTACAGAGCCTAAAAGAGTTGGGGAACAAAGGCCCAAAAACAGAAACAGATTTTAAAGATTGCTCTTATAAAATGGTTGTCATTATTTACAGACTTCAATCCCCAGTGATTTGCCAGAAGTTTGATAAAACAAATCAACACAGTAATTAGGACTGTTCATAGAAATTCATGCAATATAATGGAAGTAAATAGGTTATATTACTGTGCAGCTAATTCAATAACAGATAAAGTCTTACCACAAAAACACAGGGTAGTGGGAAAGGAACGGGGGAAATTAAATGCCATAACTGAAGTATTGAATAGAGAAAACTATAAAACAATTAAGATAAGAAGTGTCACTGTTAAAAGACTATAGAAGAGGGATCCAATCAACTAAAATATTCAGAAAGATAGACGTGATAAAAGCAGTGCACAGTATCAGAAGAGATCAGGATTTATCATGCACTATTGCAAATAATAGAATAAAAATAGCAGAAGCAGAAAAAAAATAGAAGATATGCAGATAAATATAAAGGAGAAGTACAAAATAAGCAATTTATTGATGAACCAAAAAATATTTATAGATAATCGGGAAACAAGGCAAAAGGAACTGAAACACCACCCAAAAAAGAAGAAATAAATACATTTTGGAGAAATGTCTGAAAAGATCATGTGGAACATAACAAAGATGCTAAATGGATAAAAAAATTAAAAGAAAGAATAAGAAATTCACATGCACAGGATATGAAATGGGATGAAGTAATGGCCAGAGAAATTGAAACAAAGTTAAAAAAAATCACAGGTGATGCAATGGTGCAGGTTTTAGTACTGTCACCTGACACCAAGAGGTTTTCCGGTTTGATTCTCAGCTGGGGTGCCTTCTGTGTGGAGTCAGCATGTCCACCCTGCATTCATGTGGGTTTCCATTGAGTGCTCTGGTTTCCTCCCACATTCGAAAGACATGCATTTAGAGCCTTTCTCCCTGGGCCTCTGCTGAAAATGGGGTCTGCCACAATTGGACTTTCCTGGTAAATTGAAAATGGGGTCTGCCACAATTGGACTTTCCTGGTAAATAAATATATAATTGGAAAACCCCAGATGCAGTACATAACTTTTGGTTAAAAGTATGAACATCTTTACATGAAGATTTACTTGAGTAAGAACTATTTATATGTGCACCCCGAACAGACACCAACTTGGTTAACAACAGGAAAAACAATGCTTCTACTTAAGAGTGGACCTGTAAGCTATTCTAAAAACTATAGACCAATAACTTGCCGTCTGACGATGTATAAACTATACACTGGAACTGATGCTGACAGAGTTTATAGTCATTTAGAAAAAAACTCAGTCATGGCAATAGAACAAAAGGGTAACAAAAGAAAATCATGTGGAACATTTCATGTTAAATAAAGTCATAAAAGAAAACTATAAAAAAATGGGAAGAATCTAAATACAGCATGGATAGACTGCAAAAAAGCATTTGACAGTATTCCATATTCATGGATGAAAGAGTGCTTAAAAATTTATAAGATACACCCTATAGTGGTCAATTACATTACAGCTGCCATGAAACAGTGGCAAACCACTTTGCAGTTAAGCCATGATAAAGGACAAATTATTATTCTAGGGATAAAAATTCAGCTGGGAATATCATTTTCTGCTGGTATCATGGCATCATCCATAAAAACGGTAGAATACTGCTCAGTGGTATGTTCATACCTGCCTACATCACATATTCTGAGAGCTCAATCATGTCTCTCTTCATAAGGTCCTGGAGGTACATCTCAGGTCATTTATATCAACATGGACTATGACCAAGTCATACTTGAGTACTTGAGGTTTAGTGAGCTTAGTGCTTCCATGATGTAATGAATCTTGGTCCCTGACAGGCAAATAACTGTAAACTTCTCCTTATTCAGCGTGGTAAGAAGGATATCAGTGTGTCTCACAATGGAGTCTCCTCTGACCAAAATATTAGGTTGTGTGATGTTACACCTCATGGGCTTGATAGTTTAGACACAATGAGATGTGGTTCTATGTATTGTGGTAGGAGTTGTCTTATTTGTGTGCCTGCAGTGTTTACAAGGACTGCTATAGAAAGGACATTGCGGTTTGGGTAAGTTACATGTGAGCACATCTTCATATGTGAGTCTATGTGTCTGGCCCTTCATATGTCCTGTGAGTTTTCTGTATATGTATTTATATATATATATATATATATATATATATATATATATATATATATATATATATATATATATATAGATATATATATATATATATATATATATATATATAGATATGTATATATACATATTTGTTATGCCCCTGTACTAACCCTGACTAACTTGCTCTTCTTACTAGGTTCTGCTTACCCACTACTTTTCGGTACTAAGTCTTATTTTTCCTTGATAACAAAGACAACTTTATCTTCTAGATAATGCTACTGTTTGTACTGACATCTTTTTGTGGATATTTATTTTAATACACATGATAATTTTGTTAGATAGTTACACAATGAGCTGCCATCATTGTTAAATTATGTATTGTACCAGCATTGTGTTATTAAAATTATGTCTCGGAGCTTATCTCCCCGGGCCTCTACTGAAAATTGACATACATCCAGTTAGACTAGCCCGGTTAACAAATGTAAAATAAAAATAAAAATAAATAAAAAATAAAATAAATACACACATATGTACGGATTCACTTCAGAATATCGAAGGTTTAAAACTTCGAATTTCATATGGTCGAGACCGTATGATCAAAGTTTCAAAAATTCGATATTCTAAAATAAATGCAAAAAAAAAGCAAGGTTCCCTAATGGTTTTCCAGGAGGGCAAGACCCCTTGCACCCCCCACACCCCCCGCAACTTAAATATACCAACTCCGAGATCACAGTACAGTGAGGAAAAAGGAAGTCTCTCATTCCAAGCTGTATGGAGATCTCCGTTCAGAATTTCGAAGTTTTAAAACTTCGATCATATGGTCTCGACCATATGAAATTCGAAGTTTTAAACTTTCGACCTTCTGAAAGGAATTTATATATATATATATATATATATATATATATATATGTATATATATATATATATATATATATATATATATATATATATATATATATATATATATATAGATATATGGGTCTACTTTTTCTTATTGAAACCCCATGCTTTTGAAAAGGAAAAGTGCAAACCCATTCACGTGAAAGTGCACTTAAACAAAAGTGGACTTTCACTACTAACAGTTCACCAAATCAGTACTATTAACAAAAATACTGCACTGAAGCACTCTACAGTGTAGTGAGATCTTGGTCTTAGTGTATATAATGTAGCGGGAGTGTGGAGGGATGCAGGGGGGGCTTGTCCCCCTGCAAAAATGCTTTTGTAGTAGTTTTTTTGTTAATATTACCAGTTCCGTGAACAGGTAGTCGCGAAAGTGCACTTTCATTTAACTGCACTTTCACGTAAATGGGTTCATACTTTTCCTTTCCAAAAGCATGAACTTTCGATAAGAAAAAGTAGACACACATATATATGTGTTTGTATATATATATATATATATATATATATATATATATATATATATATATATATATGGGTTCTGGACATTTGCTTGAATGAGCAAACGACAGAAACCCAAACGGCAGGGCATACTTATGCGAAAATGCTTTTCACAGAAGAAGCACTTTCATGTAAGTATGCCTGCAGCCGACCTGTACTGCGGTGAGGATAAGGGAGGCTTCCCTTTTCCCCACTGTAGTGCAGTCTCAGAGGGAGAATATTAAAGTAGGCTTTTTTTTTTTTTTGTAACACGCTTTAACGAAAGCGCTTTTTTGATAAAAGCATTTTCATTAAAGTGTGTTTGGTTATTATGGATTTGGACGTTTGCTCATTCGAGCAAATGTCCTAGATCTCTCTCTCTCTCTCTATATATATATATATATATATATATATATATATATATATATATATATATATATATATATATACTTCCTTGGCATAAAGTTTGATGATGGCAGTTGTGAAATGGGTGTAGTTATCAAATCCCATTCTGATATTCAAAAGCTCCAGCAAGGACAACACCAAAGAAATGCTCTGTGTGCTAATCATGGGCTTACCTCCAGTGTGCCCTGTAATGCAGCATAGTTTATGTTGGTAAAGCTTGTATCTGTACAATTTACGGTACATATATCTCACTCTGGCACAGCCACCAGGTACTTGGGTCTCTATACTGCTGACAGATTCTCCTTTGACCACCATGCTTCTGTGGTTGTTGTAAAATCCTACTTTACACAGATCATCCATTGTGGTATCTCCTCAAGTTGCAAATAAGTTAAACCCTTACTGTATTTATCCTTTATTAGGTTCATCATTGAAAACAATGCCTCAAATGGCACATACATCACATAGTACTGAAATTGACTCAATATACTTCGATGTTTCCTCAACAAAAAGATCTTAGATCTCAGTACCTCTAGCCTGATAGATGGAAATACCTGTCTCTCTACAAAGTGTCCTGTACATTCCTTAGTGTGGCATGTCCACTAAAGTTCTCATGCTATGAATGACCCAGCACTCTAAGATCACTATCATCACAATAAAACTTGTAAATCTATATTATCACATTAACAATACCAGATGGCATGACAAGTACCCTACCTAATACATTCCACATTTATGAAACAGGTTTGCTGTTTGGTTTTGGTATTTGGATGGTGCAGTGGTAGTGTTGTCACTTCACAGCAAGAGGTTCTCTGGTTCAATTCTTGGCCGGAATGCCTTGTGTGTGGAGTCTGCATGTCCTCTCTGTGTTCATGTGGGTTTTCTCAGGGTAGTCTGGTTTCCTCCCACTTAACAAAGACATGGGTCTTGAGCATCTCCCCAGGCCTCCACTGAAAATTGACTTCATTCCAAGTTGGAATTTCCTGGTAAACAAATGTTAAATAAATAGATAAATAAATAAATTAAATAAATAAACTTTAGATGTCGAACACAGTACTTCTCTTGCAACATTTAAAAAACAGTTTGGATAACTAAGACTTCAGGACAAAACAAATAAAAACAACAAATCCATTTTTTTTTCAAAAATGTTCTGTTTTCCCCTCCCAAAGGAAAAGTATTATTTTCTTTCCATCTTTCATGGATGAAATCAGAGTTTTATTTTTCTGACCTTGTTATATATACCAGCAGGGAAACCTAGTAATGGGAGTCTGGGTCTGTTACATACTGCCTGATTATAACATACAATAAATAAATAATTTATACAAATGTACTACTTAGGTCAGCTGTAGTTCATAATACATTTAGGTCTAAGTAATTTACTAGTAAAACATATTCATACCCAAATTTGTCTCAGCATAGGTCTCAGCTGTAATAAGCAATCTCAAGAAATATCCAAACAAAATCACCTCGTAGCCGATGTCCTCCAACCTCAGAAACACAGTTTATTGTCACAACACAAAAACAACCTTGTCAAGAAATGACAAAGAAGAACATTTACAAGTGGTAGTCTTTAAATGTGTGCAAACTGGTCCCTGTGCAATACAAACACAAGCTATTAGCCCATCATTTTAGCTGTTATCTACCCTCATCACTAGTTACAACACAAAAAGAGAACCAGCAAGGGGGATTCACAGCTGGGTTTCTGTGAAGATACCAAATACCATTAGTAACCCTCCTCCATCTTGTTATTGAAGCCTTGCTACTAAATATTTAATTTATTTATGTGTGTGTGTGTGTGTGTGTGTGTGTGTGTGTGTGTGTGTGTGTGTGTGTGTGTGTGTATGTGCACATATGCATTTATTTACTTTACTGAAAACAAAAAGTATTACATTTTTAGTCATAATCCATAAAGGTCCAATGCGCACGCTCGTGCACACACACACACACACACACACACACACACACACACACACACACACACACACACACCTCTCAGCTCTCCCAAATTTGGGGGAATACATCTAATTTGTATTCAAACTTTTGTTCCATCTCCTCTAAATTTAGAAATTATTTTCAGTGAATAACACCCACTCAAAGGAAAAATTTGAATGACATGACCCATATATACACACACACAGATTGTGCCAACAAATATGCAGCTATTTCCCACATTAGAGGAGTGAGCCACTTTTCCCCTTTTGTCAGGGTCCAACTTGTTACAGAAGAAAAAAAAATGTTTATTACAGTCCTTTGCAAAAACTGTTTACAATTAAAAAAGGAGTACACACAATAAAACAAATAAAATGTCTTCAACTATCTAATCAAGGGAAAGGGCTTTATGCTATGCATAGGAACTTTCATACTACATCTGTTACCAGTTGATGGATATGGGCATTATGAGGCAATGTAGAAACTGCCTTATATTTACTGACAAACAGTTAATTCTTAAACTGGTATGTTATGTGAGAGATGTATTTATACAATGTTACTGGAGGAAAAGCTCTCAGATAAAAGCACTCCTAATGTCAGTAAGGTTGTCAGTAGTACACACACACTGTACCCATGACATAAAATTCAAAGCAGACACATAGACCTACATATGCTGAGGAACTTATATGTGAATTTCCTAAACCCCAAAGACCTCCTAGTTAAAGTACACATAAACTTCCTCACCAACCCTGAATGAACTCTTTCAAAACAACACCCATGTCAACACATGCAGCCACATGTCATGGAGCCTCTACTTCTAACCCCATAAGGCAAGCCACCAAATAATCCAATATACTAGTCTTTGGAG
>NC_056743.1:1624455921-1624460921 GCF_019279795.1 Protopterus annectens | reverse complement strand
CCCAAGTTTCTAAACATAACTGAAAAAGCCTTATGATTGTCTTTGGTGTCCTGTGCAATTTTCTCTCGCTGGCCTTGGAGGATTTTATGAGGGATTGTAATTTTTTGCTAGTACTGATCAGAGATGCCGTCCCTATTAGGGATTTTGCTCTATCATGTAGTAGCTTCCTCCTCTGTTGTACAGTTTATTTATGGCAGGGGTCCACCAGACTGGGCTTGCCTTTGGATGATTGGGTCTTGGTTTTGTTTGGGATAGCATGATCCATGCATTCCTGGAGATGTTTGTAGAATGCATTTATATAGGATTCTGCAGTTTGGGCCAGAAGTTTCCACTGGACCTGTGGCCTTGAAGGATTCCACCGGTTTGAGAAGTGAGAAGTTCGCTTTTGAGAAGTTTTTCACTGTGGTTTTCTGGGCTGGGGGTGGAGTCGGGATGTGGACATCCAGTGAAATTAATTTGTGGTCTGATCTTACCAATGAGGATATACTTCTGGTGTGGAGCATAGAGTCCCCATGTTGGTAATGATCAGGTCTAGTATGTTGTCCCCTCTTGTGGGAGTGGTGACTAGTTGTTTCACAGCATTTGAGTTTATAATTTCCAGGAATCTTTGGGCTAAGGTGCTGGGGCTTGAGTAGTGCTTCCAGTCAATGTTTGGGTAGTTGAAGTCACCCAATATAATGGTGTTAGGAGAGATCTTCATGTTCTCCAATGTTTTCAGGAAAGCCGAATGGGATTCCTGACTTTGAGAGGGTGGTCTGTAGGATGCTATAAACTGAAAAGCAGTCTTGCCCACTGTTATTTGCACATGGATGGTCTCCGATACTTCGTGCAATGCCACTAACCTGGAGGTGTGGATATCCTTGATAAATATGGAAACTCCCCTCCTTTTGTGGTTCGGTCCGGCTTTTGATGAAAAGCATGATATGAGGTATAGCCTGATAGTGCTGGGGTGCTCTGGAGCCTTGAACCAGGTTTCTGTCACTGCACAGATATCGATGTTCTCCATACTGAGGAGAGCTTCTGAGTGAGTGCATCTTGAGTTTAAGACTCTGGCGTTTAGCAGCATTACCCTTAGTATCTTGTTCCTTGTGCTCTCTATGGGGGTGGGTTTGACTTTTGAGCCTTGTAAAAAGGCACTATGGGGTGGCAAGAGCCTTTGCCAATATCCGAAAGCCCAGTGGTGACAGGTGCAAGCCATCCCTAGCGAAGCAACGTGGCTTGTCGAGCATGTCATCCCAGGCTGACAGACACTGGATCCCCTTTGAATGACACCAAAATTTTAGCCAATTGTTAAAATTTATCATTTTGTCTTTGTACTGTGGCATCATTCTAGGTGAGGGTAAGATGCTGCTCAAGGTCAGGGTCATACCAGCCTGGGCTACATGATCAGAGAGCTCCTCTATGTCCTTTTCATGTAGTCCAGGGAGAGTCGTCTCAGGTCATTCACACCAGCATGTACAATGACTGAGTCATATTTGTATTTGCTTTGGAGTGACCTGAGTGCTTCATATGGTGCGTTATGTGGCGGATCCTGGCGCCCGACAGGCAGCTCACTGTGACCTTCTCTTTATTCAGCCTGGTGAGGGACGTCAGTGTGTCTGACAATAGAGTCACCTATAACCAGAGTATCAGGTGTGTTATTCAGCCTTAAGGGCTGTGGCTTATATTGGCACACTGACTTTGTGGGTTATGTGTTGTGTGTGTTTTGTTTTGAGGTAGCGTTTGCTTGGATGTCTGCTTTGGAGGTCTCTGTTGCTTAGGTAGATTTTATTTAGAGCCTCCGAGTATGTTTTTGTGTATTTATGTGTTTGGTTCGCTGATGTGGTGGGACTATGTGATACTGGAATTGTGTTGTGTGAGGTTACCTTCTCCTCCTGGCTGGTTACAATTTTTCAGTTTTGAGATGAGAGAGCTCAGCCTCCAGTTTGGCTAAATAGTTGCATCTCTCACATATATTTGAACCTGTTTGGAAGAGGAGAGGGTTGTCCGTGTACATGAGACAGTTGTAACATTGCCTCAAAATTCCCAGATTCACCAGCTGGACTGGACAGGAAACCATTGACTGACCTTTGGACATGCTAGAGTAATAGGGAAACTGAATTTAAGACGGACCAATAGAGGACAGGGTAATCGTAGAGATTATAAGAGTAAGTAGTGCTTATGGTTTAATAGTGCTAACTTGTAGGATTACTTAATTGGACCAGTGAAGGGCCTTAGAATGAGAATATGGTGTTTAAATTGAGAGATAGAGCAGTTCTAAGGGAAAAAATGAAGAGCAGACTTTGTGGAGCCAGGAATAGTTTAAACCCAATTAGGCGGCACTGCCCGTTGTTATACTATGCTCAAAACGCGCAAAACCGCAAGAAAATAGGGTTTTAAGAGAGGAAGATGAAGGAGTTTTGGAATTGACCCAGAATGGCCAATAAAACTACAGTTTCAAGTCAGTAACCACTCCCACGGGGGCAGAAAGGCTGCTCAATGTTTTTCACTGCCACTGATCAACAGAGAGACTTTCCCTTTAGCCCAAGCAAAAATGGCCTCACGAAACTTACAAACAGTTCAAGAACAGCAAGCCTGTAAATGAACTTTTAAATCTCAGAAAAGTGGGAAAAAAGCAAGATTTTTTTGTTTTTGTTTTTCAGAGATATGAGGTTAACAAGTATCAGCAAGTTATAACAGTGCAGTAAATGACCCCACACAAGAGTGCTAGGCCAAAGACAGATAAAATGCAAGTTTTGAGAAAAAAACGATTTTAAAATAAGTGCAAACAGGAAATTCAGTAAACAGCTCTAGGTTGTGCTCTAAATACAGTTACTAATGCAGAAATCAAATTTAACAAGCCAGAAAATGCTCAAAATAGGCGGCTATGCAGAAAACTTATGCAAATAAACAGAGAAAAATACTTAAAGTCTCAAAAAGTGGCTCCTTTCTTCTCTCTAAAGCCAGTTTCTTCTCTTGGTGGGTGCTTCCCCAACAGCCAACAAGCACCTGAAAAAAGATGCCAAAACCACGAGGCAAACCGGAGGTTTTAAGAGAGGAAGATGAAGTAGTTTCTTGAATTGACCCAGGAATGGCCAATAAAACTACATAGTTTCAAGTCAGTAACCACCTCCCCACGGGGGCAGAAAAGGCTGCTCAATGTTCTTTTCACTGCCACTCGATCAACAGAGAGACTTTCCTTTAGCCCAAGCAAAAAATGGCCCTCATTATGAAACTTACAAACAGTTCCAAGAACAGCAAGCCTGTAAATTAACTTTTTTAAATCTCAGAAAAGCGGGAAAAAGCAAGATTTTTTTTGTTTTTTTTTGTTTGAGATAGTAGAGGTTACCACATCAGCAAGTTATAACAGTGCAGTAAAATGACCCCAGCCAAGAGCGTTATGGCCAAAGACAGATAAAGCAAGTTTTGAGAAAACGAGATTTTAAAAATAAGTGCAAACAGGAAATTAGCAACCAGCTCTAGAAGCCAGTCAAATGCAGCCACACGAAATCAAACTTAATGCCTATGAAAATGTGTTCAAAAAGTTAGGGTTATTAAAAGTAGAAAAACTTAGCAAATAAATGAGGAAAATACTTAAAGCTCAAAGTGGCTCCTTTCTTCTCTCAGCGTTTTCCAGTGGGAAGCCCAAATGTCAATGTAAGCCTGAAAAAGATGCAAAAACCACGAGGCAAAATCCAGGTTTTTAAGAGAGTGGAAGATGAAGCGAGTTCTTGGAACTGACCCAGAATGGCCAACAAAACCACAGTTTCAAGTCAGGCAACCACCCCACGGGGCAAGAAAGCCGCTCAACGTTTTTCACTGCCACCGATCGGAACAGAGCAGACTTTCTTTAGCCCAAGCAAAAATGGCCTCACAGAAACTTACAAAACAGTTCAAGAACAAAGGCAAGCCTGTAAATGAACTTAAACTTGAGAAAGGGAAAAAATCAAGATTTTTTTTTTTTGTTTATTTTTTTCAGGAGATAAAAGGTGAGGTTAACAAGTACCAGTGTTATAACAGTGCACATTAAAAATATTTAAAATGTGCCACTAATTTTTCCAGGAAAATAAACAATTTTATGTAAAAACACATGAAAATTAAGAGGCCAATCTGGACATTCTGGGAGTAACTGGTAAGTTTTCGTAGAGCAACAAAGCCACATTATTGCCACACAGCCACACACACAAGGTCACACCTGTGTGTGTGTGTGTGTGTGTGTGTGTGTGTGTGTGTGCGCAAAGGGAGTATGTGTATACATATATATATATATATAGCATATATATATATATATAGACAGATATATATATGCGATGAAATCAATGATGGATAGACCAAAACACAGCTGAATAATCCAACATAAAATGTGGCTGGCAAGGCCACAGTCAAAACAACTGCTTCATCAGACCATTACAAACACCAATACATCAAATATTTAAATATACTAAAAAACTTAAACCAACAAATCATGTTTAGAAAGTATTAAACTACCAATTACAAAAATTGTGGTATATAGGGACATGCAGTCATCTAGAGGGTGACCTGTTATCTCCTTTAAATCCCGAGTCTGGCCAATCAAAAAAATACTGCTATGTTCTTAATAAAATTCACTGCATTTCATCGAATCATGTTATCGCACCATCTTAGTGATAGAACAAGAAATGGCGTGTTTACTGTTCACCTGTTGAACAAAACTAAAGTCAGCAAAGTTTATTCAACATTAAAACATTAAAACATCTAGTGAAATATCCCCCAGATTAATAAAATTCGTGCAAGCATAGTGAGAGCCCACATGAAAGGTACGGTGGTCATGGCTTGGTTCTCCTTGCAGCAAGCTTTTACGTATATTAATGACGGGAGTACATTGCTGAGAGAGAGCCATGGAATGTGGTTATTGAATGAGTATAGGGAGCGTGTTACTAACTGTGTCTCAAAGAGATTATAACACCTCCCGCATTGTCAAAGGCATTATATCAGGTATTTTGAAGTTAGTATTTGTATGATGCACATTGCTTGAATGTAGA